>NC_081571.1:81519501-81771418 GCF_022355385.1 Mustela nigripes | reverse complement strand
AGTATTCCACAGCTTTGGAGGACAGAGAGGTCGCAGAGGAACCCTTTCCTCACTGGTTCAACGGGCCGGGACCCGCACTGCTGCGAAGGACACAGATTATCTGTTAATTTATTAATGTCTCATCATATTTTTTTTTTTTTCTGGGAACAACCACAATCTGTATGTTGTGGCATTAGATATAATGAAATAAGAAAGAGAAAAAAAAAACACCCTAAGAAACTAGATGTTAATAAAATAATCTAATCCAAGAAGATTTTTTAAAAACAGCTCTAATTAGGAGAGGGACACAGTTTAGCGATTCCCTTGGCTGTGGAAGTTGCAGCACTGGGGAGGGAATATTCTCTGTCCTCAACCTTGACTTTTCCCTCCAAAATTTAGTTACCCGTTGCCCGCATCAAAGTGAGAACTGGAGGCAAGAAAGGCGCTCCTTTACAATCATTAATGCAGCAAGAAGTTCCTAAAAGTGTGAAAACATTTCTCAGGGTGTCCAACTTGATATAGGGGATTAATTTTGTCCTTGAGGAAAATGAAGTCTATCGGTTTTGAGGAATTTCTGACAGACCACTTGTTAGGACTTATAAGCTTTGGTTCTATATATATTTAATTTCCCTTGTGCTGAAATTGTGAACAGTTAATTATAGTGAAAAGATTTATTTTATACAAAATAAAAGAAGGATTTATTTTCTGACCTAGTAGACCTCATAGATAGGATTCTTTTCTGATGAATCAAATACTATTGTATTTATATTATTTATAATTATTTATAATTAATACATTCATAATGTATCTATACATAGATATTTATATTATATATGATATTATATAAAGGTATATAAATTATATAATGATTATTTTAATTATTAATAATTTAAATATATTTATATATTTATATAAATATATGTAATTGTATATTTATTTTTTTAATTTTCTAATTTTTTTTGAAGAACTTTTTTTTTAAGATTTTTTATTTATTTGTTAGAGAGAGAGAGAGAGAGAGAAAGCAAGCACAGGCAGACAGAGTGGCAGGCAGAGTCAGAAGGAGAAGCAGGCTCCCTGCTGAGCAAGGAGCCCGATGTGGGACTCGATCCCAGGACGCTGGGATCATGACCTGAGCCGAAGGCAGCGGCTTAACCCACTGAGCCACCCAGGCGTCCCATGTAATTGTATATTTATATTGTATATACAATTTTATATAAATATACAATTTATAAATATACATATTATACAATTATATATATAAATACACAATTATATATATTTATATATATAGATACACACCACTGATCACTACTTTGTATTACAATGTCTAATAAGTGATATTCTAATGATGGTATCATTAGCAGGTACGATTTTTGATCTCTTAAATAATTTTTACTACAAAACGGAAGTTAAAGTTAGATAACGAAGTACTGAGAGCAGTCATGCTTCGCCGCACACGTGCAACACTAAACTAAGTAAATGAGAGGCTATTAGTTAGCTCCACCATGGGCAGACCATAAGCAGCACTGGCCCGTGAGGAAAGAAGTACGTCGTTGGGATGAAGGATGAAACGGGTGTTTCTGGTCAGGGGTGGCCTTCCGTGTTGTCCTGAGTGTGCTTTGCTCCTTCTGGGATCTTGTACCGAGCTTTTAGATGGGGAAGGATATGGAGCACTAGGCAAAAGGGGGGTTTGTAGGGGCCAAGCTTGGAAGTGGATCAGTTCACTACGGTTCGCGCTCCCCTGAGTTGGTGTCCATGACAGGTCTGCTCTGCACCATGAGGGAATCTGGGAAACTCGGGCAGCTCTGTGTCTCAGGAGAAATGGGTCTGATGGGCACAGTGGCAGTCACTATGACTCTGAGGTCCATTACAGTGTCTTTGAGACATAGTCATGCCAAATCCCGCAGGTAAAAATGCTAGACAACATAGGCAAAGGGAAAACATAGAAGGAAGGGTTGGGAAGGAGAAGAGACAAGGTTTTGCCAAAGTAGGCAACACATGAGAGCAAATCTTTTTAATCAAGAGTTCTTTCCAAAAATAGATAATAAAAGTCATCTGGACGTGCATAAAGTTAATTTAAATCCACTTGGGATTCAGAAATCCAGACTTTGATGTCATTGAGCTCATGAAATGTCTTCCCGATACCACAGCTCAGCTTGTTCTAAAGCCTATTTCTGACGGAGTCAGGAATACAAAATGACAGTTTCAAATAATAATGTAATCAGAGAGATCAGAAAAGAATCCTGTCTTCGAGGTCGACTAAGGTCAGAAAATAAACCCCTCTTTTATTTTGAATAAAATAAATCTTTTCACCCTAATTAACCGCTCACAATTTCAGCACAAGGCAAAAGTATCCATTCCTTCCAGAATTGTGCATTCACACATGTCGCGTCAGTGTCCAGAGCTCCACAGCTAACTAGGCAGGGAATACGCAGCCTGGCTTCCCGGGGGCCTCGCTCCCAGTTCCCTTATCTGGAGCAAAATTAGAGCTCTGTTCATCTATATTTCCACTCACAGAAAAGGCAAACAATTACCTTCACTTATATTCTGAGCAGACCAGAATTTCCAACCCTGGTAAATGGTTTCGTAAAAAGAACTGTACATTCATAATTCGTATTTTACATTTAGCCTCCCGCTATCATTTATAATGTAAAAGCCTCCCTTTTCTAGGGTTAACGCTTAGAATGAATGTTAACTACAACTTCTCTTCATCTAAACATCTAGTAATTCATGGAGTTGGTGCTCCATTGGCCACACTGGCCACCTTGCAACGCAGGTGTACAGCTGTCTCAGGGTCTTCACTGTTCCCCCAACTGAGGCATTCTCCCTGACATCAGCATGGCTCATTCCCTGACTTCCTTACTCTGTCTTTGCTCAATGAAGCTTCTGCTGACCCTCTTTCTTAAAGTCGCTACTCAACCCAATCTCCCTCTACATCCACTCTGGTCACTCCCAGGTCTGCTTATCCTGATTACTTTTCTTAATGTATTTTATTTCCTTTTAGTATATTATGCACTATTTAAATATTTTTTATTGTTTGCTTTTCAAAGTTAGAATTTAAGTCCCATGAGGGCAAGGATGTTGGTTTTGTAGACCAAGGTGCCTAGATCTGTGCCTGGCACAAGTTGGTCCACACGGAATATTTGTTGAATGAATGAATGAATGAACCTCTGAAAATTCAATTCTGTGCAATTCAGTTTCTTAGAATTCAAAATATTATGCTATTAATGCTTTAAGTTGTTTTATATAATTGTATGGAGTTGTAGACATTAAAAGTGTACTGTTTTATATATAAAACATAAAAGCCCACTGTTTTTTTTTTTTTCTTTTACAGGCAATATAAGGGATGTTCAGAGTCTCTCTTGTTGTATGTGACTTTCACAAATCATGCCAACTTTAGAACATAATCACCAAATAAAATGTGACTTTAATATCCTCTAACCAGTAATGCAACTGCCTATGATTTTGTTTGCCAAGTTTATTGGTACATTTTTAACATGAGACGGAGTTTAAATATTTGAACAAATTTAGGAAATATCCTACCAGTTTACTTCTCTTAATTCATCTGAAGCCACTACCAGATGACAATTACACAGAGTTGGCAATTTATTGAGTGCTTGTGTTTGGAATGCAAAACTGATTATGATGCATTCAATGCATTCTCTGTATGCTCAAAAGTCTGCAGGGTATACACACATGCATGTAATTATAATACAGGAAAATGGTTATATAAAAGGATATATGAATTCTAGAATTACAGAAACCAATTTATAGAGGCAAATAACTACTTTGATGAGAAGCGATGCTCAAGGAAGGCCAACAAGAAGAAAGTAACATTAAAGAAAAACCTAGAAGGTTACAGATAAATGCAGAGAATAGTCCATTTCAGGCAATGTTCTCAGCATTGGAGGTTAGTTGGAAGTATGGTCCTATGTTATAAAAGGCATGGGGCAATTGTTATTGGAGCAGAGAAATGTCAAACTGTATTGTAAATTTACACTATTCTCACAAATAAAGTACAGGTAGTATGAACTCCTAAATGTAAAAAACAAAAACAAAAACAAACCCTCAACAAACAAATAACCCCAAACCCTAAACTTTGAAATATAGAGAGATAGATTTTTATGACAGCAAGGTAAGAGAGATTTTTTCTTTGACTTTTTGAAAAGAAAGTTTTTTTTTAAAACAGTACAAGAAAGCATAACCTATAAAGATGAGGGTTAATTTGACTACATTAACATTATAAATTTCTGTGGGATAAATACATCAGCTGGGCCACAGTGAAGTTAACTCCACAGCAGCCCATCACTCTCAGTAATTATGACTAAACTTTGGACAAAATGCACATCTATCTGAGGACCAGAAAGGTAAACAAAAACATGTGAATTGTGGGGGGAATCAGAACTTGGAGAATAAAGGCAGAAGAAAAAGACACTCAGATTAAGGAAAACTAGGAGCATTCTTCGATCAGCTGTGAATGACCTGCTCAAGGAAACAGTAGAAGGAAACTCAGAACTTTAGGAGTGAAGGAGAGCTGCAGAAATGGTAAGTACTGGGATAATAAAAAGGAGATTTTTCTCCCCTGAAGTTGTCTCATGCATGCATAACATTTCAAGGCAAAAGTGACAGCATTGCCTGGGAGGAGATATTCAATGTATGTGGGTGTACTGTATGGGACAACGATAAAATAGATGTAACATATGGCACAACTATAAAGAATGTAGATGTAACACATTTGCGACTGTAGATGCAATGTGTGTGGTGACTATAAAGTAAAGGTCAGTAAAGGAACAATATATGGTTGACTGCAAATAGACTGAAAGTTAGGTGTGTATACATTACAACTGCTAATCCGCTATGAAAAAAATACATATGAAGAAACACCGTTGAACTACCGAAAGAGAAATTAAAACAGAGTCCTAACAAAATACTCAAATAATCCCAAAGAAAGCACCATTGGGAAATAGATGAACAAAAATGGTGGAGAAAAAGAGCATGAGAGAAAACGGACAGACCTAAAGCCAATCACATTAATAATTACACTAAATGTAAATGGTCAGAACACACCAACTAAAATACAAAGACCATCAGACTGGATAAAAATAAACATGATTCATCCATTTTTTTTCTATAAAAATCATGAGTTAAACATGGAGACATAATTGGGTTAAAAGTAAAGAGACAGATTTTCTTTGGGATGAGGAGGGAATGAAAACACTCTAAAATAAGATTGTGGTAAGAGCTGCACAACCCTGAGGACATACTAAGGAATCCTGAATTGTATTATTTTAAAGGTGTGGATTGTATGATATGTGAATTATATCTTTAAAAAGTTGTCTAAAAAAATTAAAGGGATGGAAAAAACACACCAACAGAATGATGAAGTGGCTATATTAACTTCAGACAAAGTAGACTTCCGAAGAAGGAATATCAGCAGAAAGAAAAAAGAAAAAAAAGCATAATGGTAAATAAATATAGTCATCAAGAAGATGTAGTAATCTTAATGGATCACACATCTAACAACAGAACTTACAAAGATGTGAGGTAAAAACTGTGAAACTGGAAGTAAGAGGAGACAAAATCTCAATTATAGCTGGAGACTAGATGCTGTTCTTTCAGAATTCAATAAAAGAAGTGGACAGAAAATCAGCCAAGATAGAGAAGCACTCAATAACACTGTCAGGCAACCTGACCCAATAGACATTTCCAGATCACTATCTGACAATAGCAGACTACACCTTCTTCTCAAGTGCACGTGGAAATCCCACAAAGATATCCTGAGCCATAAAGTAATTCCTGACAAATTGGAGAGAACTGAAATTATACAAAGCATATTATCAGATCATAATGCAATTAAACCAGAAATAAAAAGCAAAAAGATATCTGGAATGCCCCTAAATATTTGGAAGGTAAAAACAGTAGTCAAAGAGGAAGTCCTACAGGAAAGCAGAAAACATTTTGAATTGATTGAAAATAAAAGCAAAACGTATCAGAATGTTCCAAATGCAGGTAATATAGTGAGGGGTGGAAATTTATTGCATTAAATACTATTAGGCAAAAAGGAAGGCATCAAATCAATGATCTAAGCTTGCTATTTAAGAAACTTAGAAATAGAACAAATAAACCCAGAGCAAGCAGCAAGCAAAAGGAAGAAAATACCAAAGAGCACAGAAACCAATGAAACAGAAAAATAATAAGAGTATCTCAATACAATCAAAAGTTATTTTTAAAAGATCAATAGAGTTGACAAACTTGGGGTTGGACTAAGAAGAAAACACTATAAGCCAAGTGTTAGCCATACCTGCAACTGACAAGGAATATCATCCAGGATATGTAAAGAGTTCCTGCAAATCATCAAGAAACTCATGCAAACCAGTTCAGAAATAAGAAAAGGATGTCTTCAGACTACCAGGTCTGACCTGGTATGGTCAGAACATATGAAAACACTGCACAGCAACCAGGGAAATGCAAAACAAAATCATAATAAGATCTGTTTTACAGTTAATCACATTGGTTAAAAAAAAATGATTCATTAAACCAAGAGATTACCAAAACAGAAATGTGAAATATTCCCTTTTAGAGCTGTATTACTCAGTACAACAGTTTTGGAGAATAATTAGCAGAAACTTCCATGTTGAAAATGTGTATCTCCTGAAATGCAGCAGAAAACTTTGGATATTTGTCCCTACTGACGAGTTAGAGGCATACTCCATGATTTTCACTGTAGCATTGTTTCTAACAGTCATCATTTGGAAACTTGGCTTTGATCAAGTTTCCACTCCCCTTGGTCAAACTGCAGATCTGTTTTTCTTAAGAAATGTCATGGATATATATATATGTGAAACCTGATTCTGAGAAAGAGAGTGGAAGAGGCATGTTTACACCTAAAAAGTGAGTAATACAACTTTTGTTTGAAGGTGTTGCAAAAGAGCTTCTGGAGACACCAGTGAGAATCCGTGCTAATGACCTGATTAGATTCCTGTGGTAAATGTTTGGGTGGGAAAGTCCGTGCTGCCATATTGTCCCTGGGCACTCAGCGTCATTTCCCAGCATCTCCCAAGGAGTCCGCTGGACTGGGTTTCTCAGGACCCTGAGAGATACCTCTGACCACCTTGTGAAAATCTGGAGGAAGACGATGGGGCTGCCAGGGACACAGTTATTCTCTGGGGCCAGGGGTGGTAGCAGGGGGAGGCCTGCCCTGCCCTGCCCTTCCCCAGGCGGTGGTGCATTCCTTTGGCCTCGTCTCTTGCAATAGACTTGCTCCCTGCTGAGTCCGCGGAGGGAACCTGAAGGCAAGGAGAGTGTGTCCGCTGTCAGCTCCCTCCCTCTGGCCTCCGCGGGACACCCCGCCGTCAGGCCCTTCCATTTAACCCGGAGCTAACCCAGAATAAAACAGCAAAGGAAAGCAACTTGTGTCAAAGTGGGGGACAAACACCTCGACCAGTAGAACAGCAAGACAGCCTGTGGGGTGATCTGCTCAGAGGGATACACCATTTTAAAAGCAGGCCAAGCAACCGTTCTGAGCTACGGGCACGATGTAATTTACCGCGACATCCCTATCAGTAAAGGCGCAAACAGGCTTGGAGGGCTGTTCACTAACTTCAGGACAGGGGTGGGGGATTAGGAACTGGGTCATACAGTTCCTGAAAACTCATGGTCCCTAAAATATCTGATGCCAGAGCAAACATGGGGAAATATTCAGATTTACTGAAGTTGGGTGTTTTGCTCTCGCTGTGCTTCTTTCCCCAAAGTTTATGGTATTCAGCCACAAAATATTCTGAAAACCACATACTTGCCCCATTTTGACCAAATCCCAGATGAGTGTGGGTTGGGGGAGGGGCTGCCCCAGGTCATCTCCCGCATATTTTAGATAGCATCTACTATGTTAGAATAAGAACTGAGGTTCAGAATACTGACTCAGTGGGGGGAGGGGGGAGAATACCAAGATAAAATGGCAAACATGGTTTTTAAGCACTTGTTATACTGTAGGGCAGGCTTGTCAGGTTATATAGATTTTCTTGAATCAATCTGAAAACTACTCGCTCCTTTCTCTAGCCCCAAGTTCAATAACAGTTACGGGGCTCATACTCCGTGCTTGGTTTCTCTTTTCCTTTCTTTAATTTTCAAAATTAAACTTTTTAATGAACTGAACACAGAAATTCTTGAGTTAAATGGAGTTTGCCCTTAACCACGTCCTCTCCGTTCCTTCACGGTCTCCCGGGTGCACTCGTGTGGGCTCGCGGCAGCTTCCCCACCCGGAAGGTGAGCGAGCCGACGTATCACAAGACCTTTCCATTTCTCATTCTCCTAATATTTCTTAAACTTGAACGATCTCTTCATTGGCGATAGTCAACATGTTCCTTAGAAAAACACTGTGCATTTGAATACATTTTCGATCTATGTATGGTGCAATCTTATGAGGGAAAGATACAAAATATAAGACCTGGTTTTGTTTTTTTATTTTCCAAGTTTCTACGCATCTAGCTAGGATCGCTCTCTTCTCTGTTGAAAATGCTGCCGTTCAACTCATACCATCAAATTAATTTACTGCCTTCATTTCTCGCATGTAATATGGAAATCACGAGGGGTGCATACTGATTCCCCCAAACCTCTGCTGCCTGGAAGGGCTTTCTGTCCACGCTAGATCGGCTTCTGTTCGTAGCTTACAATGAAATACATACATGTTTCCTTTTGAAGTGCTTATCTAATTTCTAATTCCTACCATGTGCTTTAGAATGATCCCTTAATGACTGAACTAAATGTGTCTACGTTTGGTTATTTTTCCTAGCACACTGTTTCTTTTCCCTGCCAGGACACATTTCAGGCAGTCCACGTGACAGATACAATGGATATGCCAGCCAGGAAGGCGCTGGCTTGATTTAGAGCCCCGCAACATTTCTTTTTGCTGATATGTGACGTTACCGAAGGGTTTCTTGGATAGTTCAGTAAAACAAAACGCATAACAATTTGTCTGTTGATTGCGGATCAATTGTGCATTGATTATGGTACGGCTTTCTTCGGTGGCTGTGTCGGGAGGGGGCTGCCTATTTGTTAAGCTCTTGGGGGCTAGACTGCCGCTGTTTTATCAGAGAGCCTCTGTGGTTTCTGACAAGGAGTATTTGGATATGGCAGATATTAATAAGTTCTTATGCTCTTTAAAAAATTATTACACAAAGTTCGGTAAGGAATACCATACATGCCCCCAATGAAAATCAAAGATCCCAAACCACGCAGTATCGCGGCAGAGAGCGAACACCTGAGAGGAGTAAAGCGACGCGAAGTACCAGTTGGAAAAGCAAAAAGGCAGACGTAAAAACGAGTAACGGGTGCGTGCTGGGGAACGAATAATGGGTGCGTGCTGGAGCACGAATAACGGGTGCGCTGTGAATCGTGTAAGACTGATGAATCACACCCTGTGCCCCTGAAACAAATAATACACTGTGCGTTAGTAATAATAAAAAGAGAATCTACGGGCTAAAATCCATAGACTCCCAAGATCTTCCATATAAAGAAACAAACAAAACCCAGTAAGGTATGTTCAGACGACGGGAGGAAAGGGCTCGTGCAGCGCAGCCCAGAGCGCCGAGCAGAGGCAGAGCCGCCACTTCAGGCTGAGGGCAAGAACCGGCATTTCATTCTCTCCATCCCTCCTTGGACCCTCCTGCCTTGGCCCCCGCCCGCCGCATGCTTCACACGTTTGCTCTATTTATAACCCGCGGGGATCCTGGGTCAGGTTTCCCGGCCGCCTGCAGATGGCAAGCCCAGCAAAAAACGCCGAGTCACCCCGGGCTGGAAGGTGTTCTCAGCGTTTCACTCCCTGCCGGTCCCTCCGGCCGGGCTACTGCGCAGGGGTCTCACGGCGCTAAGTGGCACGCACTTTTTGTAAAAAGCTGATCACATCTCCCCAAACAGCAAGTGGATAAATGGCATATGATTTTTACAAACACTGTCTAATTTCAAACCCAACCTGAAGTGACGTTTACAGTCTATGAGATTCCAGAGCTGAGTGGTGGAAAGGTCCGCCAAGTCCCCCGTGCCGCGCCCCCACGGCAGAGCCGGCACATCGGACGGCCTGGTATCGCCCACTCACTGCTGGGTGTCCCCGCGCCAGGGGCCCGGCAAGGTCGTGACTGCTGTTCTGCTCACAGCAAGGACCTGGCAAGCTTTCCCTAGGAGGAGCGCGCCAGGAACTCAGCCACGTTCAAGACGGGCGCACGTCCCAGCTTTCACGCTTTTCAAATATTTCAAGTGAATTTTATTTTTACTACTTTAAAAAAATATATATTTTATTTATTTATTTATTTTTTTCAGAGAAAGCGAAAGAGCACAAGCAGGGGAGCAACAGGCAGAGGGAGAAGCAGGCTCCCTGCAGGGCGCCTGATGCAGGACTGGATCCCAGCACCCTGGGATCATTGAGCCAAAGGCAGATGCTTAACCCACTGAACCACCCAGGCACCCCTATTTTTACTACTTTTATGTAAGGTCGTTCTGTGTTACAGATTTGTAAAACCTGTATAACGGAATAGGACATTAACTGCATTGTCTCTACGCCACCCCTCGAGGAAAGCAACAACTAATATTTATTAAGGAGCGACCTTCATCAGAAAAGGCTTAAATCTCTATCAGTGTCGGTCAAAATTCCTATTTGCAAGCAACAAAACCTCCGGACGCCTGAACAGGTGGAGTATTGGAAGGTGACGGAAAGGCATGGATGGAGAAGGAATGGCGTGGCAAAGAGGGGGCGGCACCGAGGCGGGTTCAGGGGCTGGCTGTGGTCCTATGCCTTCTAACACCTGTCACAGAAGGGAGCCACCTCCGCCACGTGTCACCCCCTCGCGACATCTACTCTTCTCGTGCTTCCCATCACATGTCTCTCACTCCATAATCCAACAGACCGACGGAGCCCAGCTCACCGGTTTCTGTCTTACTCTCAAGGGATGGAAGGAGGGTGAGTCTCTCCCCTTGTGTTTTCATTGTGAGAGAACTTCACACGTGACGGACGGCTGAAACGCCGAGTCACAGATGTCTGCCACAGCTACTTCGATTTTTGTCTTGGCCAACAATTCAAATTTTATGAAAAAGTTGGATGACTCTTCCATTCTTGTTAATGGGTTTTGGTAAGTTCATTCTCAGAAATAGGACATAGGATCTTGGTGTCCACTCCAAGCATACACTGAATTTTCGCCATGATCTTTGGCAAGTTACCGAATCGATTTCCTGTTTTCTCTATGTATGATAACACCTGTGCATTTTGTCTTTCTTAAAGAGATTTCACTAAAATCACGGATGATGCTAATTAGACTATAGACGTCTGCAACGAGCAATTCTATTTGTAGTCAACATTTAATTTTACCACTATCTACCCAGTCAGTCCGGGACTGACTTTATAGAATTCTTACCTAGTTGCATCAGTAGAAAATCTAAATGAAGATAAGTCTATAGGTGTCCACGTTTCCTGTAGAAATGCCACATGAGATGTAAGTCCTAGCACTTCTCCGCGAAGACAAACGTGTCCTCCCATGAGGACGCGTGCACTTTTGCCGGGAAGGCAACGAGCCTGGTTTCCTGCTTCCTTGAAAAAAGGCACCACAAGGCAACTGAAGGCAGAGAGTTTGCCCCTGAGCCAAGCGCCCCCACTGACCACGAGGAATGGCAACTTATTCCCGAGGCTCTTTCTCATCTCTCTTTGCTTCTTAGCCGAATCCACAAAAGAGATGCCCACCTTATGCACTTTCTTGCAAAATCACCCTTCTCTCTACGAACCTCATGGCAGCGGGAGCCCTGGATAGGGCCGACCGCTGTGCTCTAAGGCGCAGAAATCAGTCTTATGATAATAAAAACCAAACCCGCGTTCATTACAAGTAGGTGCCCTCCGGGAACGGCCTGAGATAAAGCGTCTGTGAGGCTTGCAGAGGAAAGCAAATGCCTCTCGAGGAGCAGAGGGGAGACTAGGAGGCTCTGTTTCCGCGCCCAACCCACGTATTCTTCCTTTTCCAGCACCTCTATGTCACTGGAAATGCTTTCAGCAGACTGCCTGCCGCAAGATTTAGTTTTAAGATTGAAGTTATTGATTTTTCTCGCTCCCTCATCAGTGTTATTTAGAAAAAAATCTCAGCTGATAACAAGGGACCTGTCTAGAAGGCCAAATATTCAGATGAAAATGTGGCACTGGCTGGACTACTGATTTTACGACAACAGCCAGATAGGCAGCTGACTTTATTTTTTAAGACTTTTTTAAAAAAAAGATCTTATTTATTTACTTATTTGAGAGAGAGAGCGAGAGAGAGCACGCACACAAGCAGGGGGGAGGGGCAGAAGCAGAGGGAGCAGCAGACTCCCCGCTGAGCAGGGAGCCAGACCTGGGGCTCGATTCCAAGACCTAGGGACCATGATCTGAGCCGAAGGCAGATGCTTAACTGATGAGCCACCCAGGCACCCCTTTTTAAAGATTTCTTTGTAGATATTTGACATCACGAAAGCTGTACCATCGCTTCATGCAAAGTAAGAACACTGTTGCTAAAGCAATCATCCTGAATATGCCGATAACAAGCTTTTGGATACATCGTTGGTTGTGTCACCTTGACTGCAAACTCATCTTTTTGAAGATGATGATTAAAAGCATGTTTAAAAATTCAACATAAAAAGAACACTAGAGTATATGATAGAAATCCTTTCTCTTTCTAAAAACCCTAGTGTTTTGTTTCCTCAAAGTGATAATCTTTTTTTGGTGAACTTCTTAAGGCCAGGCACGTTAAGCCTGTACACAAAAACTGCTAAAACCCACCAAAAGCAGTTTCGTGAGCTGTGATCTCATTTTGATTTTATAGCCTGATCATTTGCTATATTTTCTTTTCTTTTCTTTACCTACTTTTTTTAGGTAAGCACTGCGCCCAGCAGCGGGGGGCTTGAACCCCACCCCAGGATCAAGAGCCACATGCTCTCCTGGGTGCCCCATATACTATATTATAAATCAGTCTGGGTTACGTGGAATTCAGAGCTGGTCACTGAGATTTGGTGGCATAAAGCCACAGGTGCCTCAAGCATTGTATCCCCTGCCACCAGCACCCAGAGTCCTGGGTCAAGTGCAGAGAATGCGTTAGCATCACTCCCGGGATGTGGCATCGTCTTCCCGTGACAGTGACTTTAAAATGCCACGACGTAAATTACGTCTACAATAACCCACTTAGAAGTATTTATTAATTTTGTTTGTCTTGGACATTCTTCTCCTTCTCTTTCTAACCAGCAGGAAGCTGGCATCTCTGAGACAGAGGAGGAGAGACAAGGATGTGGAGGGGAAGACACTTGGGGCCAGCTTGAGAACAAGCGTGTTCTCCAGTCCGGGGGGACACACGCCCTTGGTGCCACCTTCACCAGTGCCTGCTGCCGGCTTCGTGCCCGCCGCTGTTGTAGCCGTGCCGACGCAGGGTCATTACCTGAGTGGTGTGGCTCTCTCTCGGTCTCTGCGATGAGGAGGTCGTGGAGCTGCTCACGGACAACCCGCAGAGTCTGTCTTCTTCAGGCAAACCTGCGGAGGTCAACACCGAGAAGCAGGTGAGTGTGTCCCGCCCCCGACGAGACAAGCTGGGTCTGGGCCGCGGTAAGCGCCAGTCGTCACAGTTCGTGGACTGACGGGGTGGTCAGTAAGTGCTCCTCGGGAGTACATCTCCCAAGGGGGCAGGAAACACAAACTACTGCTGCGGTCCCGCCGCATAGACGAGGAGACGCGCTGGAAAAAGCAATGAAGGGGGAACGAGGAACTGGTCCGAGCGGGCACGCGGCCGGGGGGCCGTGGGGGCTTCCAGAGTCTGAGGATGTTCGGGGAAGCAGCGGCGGTGGAGGGAGAAGCACGTGGACGACGGAGGGGACGGGGTCCCTGAATGGCCACGGAAGGAACCGGGCGCCTCCTCTGTGGGGTCGCGGGGACGCAGGGCGAGATTCAGGATGCGCAGATGCTGCGTGAGCCGGTCCGCGGGAGGAAGGACGGGGCGGAGGTGCCCGCGGGAGGGGTCGGCGGCCGCGCGTTCCCAGCACAGCAGCTCCTAGCTGAGCCCGGAGGAGAAACAGCCAGCGTGGGGACCTTTACGTCCCCCCGAAATAATGCAGAAACACCTCTGAGGCGCCAAAGGCTTTTACTAAGGATCACTCAAGAGGGAAGCCGGGTTTCCCGACCTCCGCACGGCGGACACTCCGGGCCGCCTCCCTGTCAGCCATGGGGCTGCCCTGTGTAGGGTCCCTGGTCTCTATCCCAGCTGCTAGTGGCCCCCCAGCTGCTGGGGCAGCCCTGCAAGCAAGGTCAGCCCTGACTGCAGCCCAGGGCAGACAGGGGCCAAACGGCGTTAGAAGTGATTTGCTAATAAAAATGAACACTTGAAGAGAGGAGAGTCCCCGGATGGCCGAGCTCAAGCCAGAGACCTGAAGTCCCGAAGCGGTTGCTGCTCTTACCTAAAACCATAAGTGACCAGGATGGTGTGGGCGACTGACCGTCCGCAGGCGTCCTGCACGGCCGACCGTTGGCGAGTCACCGCGCGCTTCTGCACGACCAGGCGTGAGTGAGCTCCTCCGGGGGGTCCGCACAACCCCTCGTCACACTACGAGGCCAGATGCGTCTTCCTGTTACATATGCAAATGCCTTGGCACGGAAGCGGTTCGCTCCGTCCAGACTGGGCAGACTGGGGGCCGCCACCGGGACGTGACAGGCCGGCAGCGCGGGTCACGGGGAAGACAGGCCGTGGCCGGAAGCAGCAGTCAAGTCCGACGGGCTGGGGCACAACATGGGGGAGACTCGGGTGACAGGGCAGGGCGGGGGCCAGTCCCGCAGGAGCAGAGAGGTCTGGGATCTAAACCCGGTGGAAGGGAACATGGGACTCTGAGATGGTCACAAGCTCGAGTTCCAGACCAGCAGGTCAGCAGAGGGTCGGCTGTAGAACCAGTGTCCACGCTGCAGAGGCCGCGGACAGACCGGGGTCCGCGTGGAGAGGGCTGTGGAAGTGTGGGTGCTTGTGGGGGGAACAGAGGCTGGCCGGCAAGCAAGACAAACACCCATGGCTCGACGGACATCTCATGAAGACCAGGAGTCTGACCAAAGGGGAAGAACGTGGGGGTCCATTTTTAAAAACTGGATTATAAGTCAGAAGGTTACTCCCTGAATTAAAACAGAAATTTGGCTCATGGAGGAGACAAACTCGGAGCCGAGTCGATAGCACAAATGTGCTGTAGATGGTGGCCTTTACATGAAGCTAAAAGTCCCTCCCGGTCCCCCTCTGAAAAGGGCACTGGGCACGCCATGACGACTAGACCAGCGCCCTCAGCCAGGACTTGGAGTCAATGAGTCGGGTCACGGGTCAGGCAGGGGAGGAGTGACCTTGAGCGGGATCCTGGAGAGAGCAGGGATGCGTTCTGGGGAGGGGACTGGAGGGCTGCGGTGGTGGAGACGCCACAGGATCTGAGCCTTCCGGGAGGAGAAGCTCTGAACGGTGAAGCAGGTGCGGGGGGGGGGGGGGGGGGGCGGGGGGCCCCCCCGGGGGGGGCGGGGCCCTCCCAGAAGCCCCACGCCCAGCAGAAGGGCCTCTGAGAGGGGGGGGCGGGCGGGGACCCTGCGGGATGCGCTGGAAGGCAGAGGAGGCGGAGGGAAACCCTTGACAGGACGCCCCCCAGACGTCAGACAGCATTTCGCAGGCACCAGACAGCACGGCCGGTCTCTGAGAGGGGACTGGGATGAGACGTCATTTTACCCGAGCGCTGCGTTACGAGGCCTTTCTTCCCTGTTGGCCAAAGAAGTCACAGATCCCAGAACCTGCGGCAGGGCCGGCCGGGGGTCAGATGGTGTCAGCGTGGGGACAGCGAGGGAGAAGGAAGGGGCGCTCACGGCAGCTTGGCCTGTGAGCCAGCTCCTCCCCTCACGAAGCAGCAGGTGGGGGGAGCCACGGGGACCACCGGCCTGGGGTGCAGAACCCCCGCTGGTTGTAGCCGACAGGTGGGAGCCGCTCACTCAGGCCGGCGAGCCAGGGGATGAGAGACACCGGGAAGCTCCGGGAACGTGAGAAGGCTCAGTTCTGTTTTGTTCTGTTTTGGACCAATAAAATATTTTATCTTGTTGCCATTTCAGAAGCAGCGCATTTTAAAGGCAAATGATCTAAACAGGACACCAGAAGAAAAAGAGAAAGCGCAAGAAGGAAAAAATGGACTGGTCCCTCTACCTGAACATTTAAAAATCAATATAAATGAAAACATTGTAAAGATAAAATGCAAACTAAGAAACGACAATACAGAAGTTTTACATGCACTGAATAAAAGGCTCTATTATTCTTAAAACAACTGACACAGTAAAATAAAGGACCGGCTGTCAGATTTTGAAACACGGGCAAAGACTATGTCCAGAGAGGGGAGAGAGGAAATAAGCAGCAGGTAATGAACCTAAAAATGAGCAATCAGTCGATGAATGTTCAAAGAAAGGCACACAGACGCACAACAATTGTCCATGTTATTTACCTAGACAACCAGCACGACAAAACTTTTCATTCTAGAAATCTCACACACATGAGAGAAAAGAGAAAATGTAGTGAGACGCCGGGTGCCCATCACCCAGCCGGATGCGCATTATCTCAGTCTTGTCTCATTTACTTCTCATGATCTCAAAAAAAAGACCTGGAAACCGCGTCATCTCACCGGTCAGTTCTTTTTTTTTTTTTTTTTTTTAAGATTTTATTTATTCATCAGAGAGAGAGAGGGAGAGAGAGCGAGCACAGGCAGACAGAATGGCAGGCAGAGGCAGAGGGAGAAGCAGGCTCCCTGCCGAGCAGGGACTCGATCCCAGGATGCTGGGATCATGACCTGAGCCGAAGGCAGCGGCTTAACCAACTGAGCCACCCAGGCGCCCCATACCTGTCAGTTCCTGAGCACGGGTCCCTCCTGCAGGCCAGGGGCTCCCTTGTACAGTGACAGTGGGCTGTGCAAAGGCCCCCCAGAAAGTCCCCAAGTCTTGGGGTAGAGAATTCCACTGTGTTCCTACCGAGTGGAAGGTTCCGGACCCATGGTGGGGAAAACATCTGCGGTGAACCAGAACGTTTCTCTGTTGACTTCCATGGAAGGCTTTGATCCCAGGAGACGGGCTGCACATTTCACGAACATGCTCGCTCTTCTTGTGGCCACAGCCTTCTCCCCAGACCGTGTTCTGAGGCGATTGTTCCCCCACCGGCTGCAGTTCCGTGTCCTCCACACGTGTGTTCCGTGGCAGCAACTGTGGGTCCGATGGAAGCATGTCCCCTTGCTGAGACCATTGTTCTCAGGAGCCAGGCTTGTCGGGATGACGGCAGGTCTAGCTTGTCCAGATGCTAAGGTCTTCTGGAACGGTCCCCATCCTGCCCTCCCTGCCCCCAAGACTGCACTCTTCTGTTCAAAGAAAGCCGTCAGGCTTGGGGAAGGCATTCTACGTAGTAGACAGTGGCGTTCTAGAAGACAGGCTGCTCTGCACGGGGGCTGGGCAGTGAGAGAGTCGGGGACTCATCGGCCTTGATGGAGGGCACGGGTAGGGGGAGGAGGCTCTGGGCTCCCTCTCTCCTTGGGTAGTGGGTGCTTGGTCATGAATCCTTCCCCAGGATGCTGGGGTGGGGGTTGTGTAGCATTTAGGACATTCTCCCCATCACGTGTGTGTGGACCCAGACCTTGGACTTCCTTGAGATTTGTAAGGAGATGTTGAAAAGGGAGAGCCTCTGTTGGTGAAGTCTGCACATCAGACTAAGGGTTTATGTAAAGTCTTCTAAGGAAAGAAGCATGACGCAGGCTGTAGACAGTGGTGTCCCTCTGCAAATCATGTAACGAACCAGGCAGCGCCTGCTGGCCATAACCCCCGGAATTCTGCCCAAACCCAAGTTTGTTTAGTCAACAGCAATGGGGTTTGGCTCTCCTTTCATGTCCTGTCAGCTTACCAAGGACCCCTACTCTTTACAGGAGGACTCTCCCGGCGTTTGTGGAATTGGACATCAGTGTTCCTCTGTCTGACCGTTTATTCTGCATCTGTACGTCTGCCCTTCTCAAGCGATAGTTCTCGAAGCTTGGCACTCTACATGGTTTTGCCGTCAGACTTTCCCCTCATTTCCCTTTAAATCTTTTCCTCTGATGCCATAAAGGATCCCCACTTCTCCAGCTTCCTTGAAAACCCTACCTCTTCTATCTTCGCATCCTTGAGCTACCCTTCAACTCCCAAACCATAAGCACTGTTTAGGGAACAACTGTCTACAGCCAGAAGTCCCTCTTAGCGCTTGAAGTTCAAGTCCAAGCCCCAGAATAAACCTCCTCTTCGAACTTCCATTTCTAACTTCCGGTAAAGGCTGCCTGTTCTCTTGCCCAGAACCTCAACCTCTCGGATCACCCTCATTCTCCTCTTCTTGCTGCCTCTGCCAGCCAATTCTCAGTCACTCTCGTTGGGGTGCACAGCCCACGACGGCTCGGGTGGGGGAACTCAAAACCGCTATTCCCAGCGCAAGTTTCCGTTCCACGGAATAACCCAATCGGGGAGGTTTCTCCACAAGAGCAGGTCGCACCTCACCAAGCCAAGCTCCAAGCCAAGGCTACTCTCCCAGAGACACTCTTTGAATTGGCATCTGACGCCTGGAGCACTCTTGCCACTTTCTGTCCCCTAGTTACTTATCTCCTCCATCAAAGTACCCCGTTCTCATCCCTGCCACACAGATCTTGGGCAATAAATCTTCTTCACTGGAAGGTGTGCCCTTCTAGTCTGAGTCTGATTCGTTTTGAAAATCCCAGTGCTCCCCAGGAGCATCCCGAACAATCCCAGCCCACAGGGAATCTCCTTTTCCAGGTGGAGGCAACAGGACATTCATTCTTCATGTGACGTATCGGACACCTGTCACGGGCCACCCTGCTTCGTGATCTCTCCTGAATTGGATCGTGGACCTTCTGTGTGCCCTCTCTTCTCACACAGAGCAGGTCTGACTTGCTTAGATTTCCTATGGCTCCGCACACGTTGCACAAGGTCTGCATGCAATGGGTGCTTAATAAATGCTTTGAAGTACCGATGTGTACCTGCCCTTCTCTAGGCTTCTTCCTGTCAATCCGCCCTTTTTATTATTTTGAAACCTCGAACCCTCCAAGGGGTAAAGCAGAGCTTCCCCAGAACTCCGCCGTCGGTCCCAGTTTCCCTTCATCCCACAGGCTCCCGACTATGACATCTGTCAGCACCCTGAACGCCAGCGCAGCCACCAAATGACATGCATGTTTGACCATACATGCGTGTGGACTGGGGTCTATGTGGAAATAAGTCATTAGGCATTGATTTTAGCGTTATAGTCTGTATGGTCTGGGATGAATTAATCAGTGCCTCATACCTCATCTACAGCATGCATTTTTGCTTTTAATGGACACATTTTCAGCGATCTTCTAGCCCCTAAATATCTAAGCTTTTATGGTATCTGGGGGTAGGTAATGTTTATTGAGCACTGACTTGTGTTAGCCCTACGGCAAAACCCTCATAACAATCCTGTAGGGCAGGTCCTTTAACTGTCCCCATTTTTAAGATGAGAAAACTGAGAACTGGACAGATTAAGTAATTTGCTCCCAGGCATGGAGTTCGTAAGCATCAAAGCTGGGGTCTGAACACGGACACCCGGGAATAATGCGACAGATCCGGGGAAAAACAGAGTCAGCATTTCAGCCCAGCCATCTTGAATCCTGACTTTTCAACCACAGCGGAGGAAATTCAATTAAATGAAGTCCAAATTAGCAATTATTTAAGATGTCTTGAAAATATTTTTAGCCATAAGGAGCGGGGCAGGGCTTTCTAAAGGCCCGGGGAGCTGGCTTCCTTCGCAAAGCTACCTTCTGCTGCTGAAAATAGATAATTGCACAATATTCCAGATTTTCAAGTGAAGGCTTGCTTCCTCTGGCAGTTAGCCTTTGAATCAGACAACAGTATGAGTTCCAAAGAATCTATACAATCCCCATAAACAAAGTGATGTTGTAAAACGTATACTTGAATGTTTTTCACGGCCTCAAATGAGAAGATCCGCTGCCAGCATTCTGGATCTCTCTCGAGCAGGGCTGACGAAAGCCATTTTTAGATGTTTCCAGAACCACTGTGGTTTGGAGCTCCGACGGGGGTGGCTTCAATATGGTACTGGAGGCCATGCAAAGAACGCAGAGTTCCTCTGGTCCTCCAGATGGTCTCACCTAGTCCTTCCCTGCGTAAAGCCCTTTACACCGCAGAAAACCCTCACAGCGCACCGAGGATAAACATAACAGACGAGAAAGGGACACCATCTTCATGGAATGATAAACGTTAGACCAAATGTAACGACTGCGTTCTTTAACTGCCACTTGTTTCCTTTTGCCCGGCAAAATCCTGTATACTCACTGAGCAGCAAGGAAGAAAATCATACTGGACATAAAAGGGCCTAGCTGGAATTTTTTATATCTTTATTTCCCCACAAAGTGAACATCTTTATACACACAATATTTTGTGTGATGCGACTAAAACGTCCTAACACGAAAAACTGTTCTTTAATCTAATGATAAATAACCACAAGTCCGGGGAATAATTAAGTGTACCAAAAAAGATCTAAGTCTGTGTTCACATCAGTAAAAAGCCTGGCAATTAAAGTAAGTGATAGCTATAATTATCCACACATAACTATATTTCAGCAAATGAACAAACAGATAATTATTTCTGGGAAGCAGAGGTAGCATGCAGATACTGGCATTCAAGAGAAATAATTTCCTAGAAAATAACACTATTTCTGATTCAATTAGAATTTCAAGTTATTCTAAACATTTATTTCCATCTTGTGCCTTTATTTAGAAAGCACGTTGGCTATACGTTGTGAATTAGGAATGAGGACTAGTAACTGCTTTCAGAATTACAATGATCACCTATATATTACATTCTGCACGTGGGTGATATTAGTTCAGTTTGTATCATACCAACAAGGAGAAATTTTCTAACTCTGCACCCTGCACAAAACTCACTGGTTCTTAGGTAACGTGCAACATTGTTCCAATCGCTAAGTGCTTACCCAGGGGGAAGTACCCAGGGCCTTGTGCCCTATATGCTAGTAATCTGGGGAGGTTGCAGGAACCCAGACTTTCACGGTGCTCATGAAAGCAGACCAACATCAACATGTTGAGTAGCTTTGAAAGACTGAAATCCCAGTTGAAATAATTTTCCTTTTGTGCCTGTGACTCCTGAGATTTCTGAGTGATTGTCAATTAATGACAACACAGAACTTGCTTTATTTTAAACTCTGGTCCCTACAAGATTTAAGGGGTAATGTACATATACCTGTCTTCCAGGGCTCAAACATTTGTTACATGCTGAAGTTTAGAAGTCTGAGAGTCCTAAATATTTAATTTGATATTATTAATTTCAGGCAATGTAGTCCACAAAAATTTCCATTTTGGTTTAGAGGAATTTTTTTCCCTTTGTTCCATTGGTTTTTGGTTTTAACTTTGATTTTTAGAATAAAACTCACAGGTGTTTGTTTATTTGTCTGTTTTAACTAGGCTTTTCCAGGACCGTTGTCCAACCCATAGCTTTTTGTTTTTGAGTCAAGACACAAATTAAATAATTTGGCGACAGGAAGTTTCTGTTTTCTTTTTCTTTGTGGTAAGGTTAAATGTCATCCAAGGTGAACTAGGGAGAAGCATGGGTTGAAATTTCAGCAAAAGTGAATGAGTATATGGTCATCTTTCTTAAATATTTGTGTATTCAGTATTTATCATTTGAACATATTTACAATTCGTTTTTTGTGGGTGGCCACCTTTGAATACTCCACAATTGCTAGTAGAACAGGAATCCGTTACTTGCTTCCTAGCGTTTGGGAAACATCTTCTATCACATGCCTGCCGGCTACAGCTGTCACCTAAATTCCATTTTTATTATTTTAGGAATACCTAATTTCAACATAAAGGTATAGGTGTTTTCATGACCTTTACCTCCTCCCAAAACGTTAGCATCGGAGCTTTCAGAAAGTAACCATCTTAAGAGAAAGACTGACTCTCTCTATTTCTAGCTAAAAAGAGTCACATAAGACTGAACATCAAACATTAACACAGAGTTTTACCAAATGCCTATTTAAATCGAGTTGGAGTAACACATCGACAGTGTTGTTTTCAGGTGGGAAACCGAGAGGTAATTTTGCTCTCCAACTCACGGGCTTGGTCATCATCCAATAAGATGGGGCGCCCTTCTCTGGGCGTGCTTAGTCGCTAGCTCTAAGCCAAGCTGATCTGAACTTGCGGACGCGGAGACACACCACACAATATTCCTAAGGTGGGGACAGCAGCAGACTTGTCAAACTCAAACTTTATAAAAATAAGCCAAGCATGACGTAACCAAGCATGTAACAACTGTATGAAAATGTACAGTTTGACCCAGTGGGATATGAGATGTGTTTCGAGTATTTCTAGGTAACAGAACTGATAGTTTTTATTCTTTTCTTTACTATTCTTCTCTCTGCTTTCTGAAACATGATTAATTTTTTGAATGCATAAAATTATAAATGTCATCTGATCAAGATATTGTTTTTAGAGGCTGCAAAATTCAGTCAGGAGAAAATGTTAAGAAAACCTGACGCTTTGGGGTCCGGGGAGCTTGTGTCATTCTTGGCCGAACTTCTGTCTACTCCCAGCGGTAATAGAATTTGGTAAGGACAGTTTCTTTTTCTAGAAGTCTTTGCTGCTGGCAGAAAAATCCTTCTGTCTCTAACTGATGTCACTCTCCCCTTCCACCATGGCACCAAAAAACCTCTGTTTTGTGACTTGCATCCTTCTTTTTGTTTTTTTTTAAAGATTGATTTATCTGGAGAAGAGAGTATGTGTGCACGTGTGGGGGGAGGGGCAGAGGGAGTCCAGAACCCCAAGCAGACTCCCCACTGAGTGTGCAGCCTGACCCGGGGCTCAATCTCAGGACCCTGAGGTCACGACCTGAGCTGAAATCAAGAGTCAGAGGCTTGACCGATGGAGCCACCCAGGCCCCTCTGTGACGATCCTTCTGATCATTATTTGTAACCCTTGCTCAGTATGGGGGGGTGAGATCCGTAAACACATCCGAGATTTGCCCCCGTGTGTGCGATTCAAACCACCTTTTCCCTGGGTGCCGACAGAGAATTCCCATCTGCTCCGGAGACCTTCCTGCTAAGCTCGAACAAACGCTGCCCAACCAACTACCTGCCCCCTCCCCTCCCCCCGACCTCGGCCCCCGTATGGTTTTCGTTCTATCCCCCTTCTGTGTGACCACGTGTGGGTGAGGAACACACTGAGCTGAGAAGCCTCCCCGGGGTCCCTCGGATCTTGAAGGAAGCCCGGGACAGGGTGGGGACCGGCCACCATCCGCATGCCTGACACGGGCTCTCCACGCCCCTCCGTTCCCCGCCCGTTCTCTCTCGCTCCTGTCTCTTCTCTTTATCTTTTTAAATGCTGGAACTGCAGCTGGGACAGGTCTGCATCAGCTACCCAGGAGCCGCCGTCATCCTCTCTCCCGATCCCCACGGGTTTCTCCTCCCCCAGGGAGAGCCTGTCCTGTCCTGGGCAGCTGTCCCCTCCCCACGCTGCCATCCTGCAGCTGTGCGACAAGTAGTATTCCTGTGTCCTTCCCGTGCTTTTCTCGAATTCCCAGTGAAGGTGGCTCTGAAAAATGCTTACGTGCTTATTCATGTCCCCTGCCCGATTTCCTATTCAATAGCCTTTTGTTTGTTTTTAAGCAAACTCCAAATGGGACCCTTTGTTGGTCAAATGTGTTGAAAAGACCTCCTCTGTGCGGACGCTGATATATATCATTGTCTTCCCTCGCGGTCAACACTCTTGTGTGGCTTAAGACATTGTCCTTTCTTTTCCTATCTCTGAGGTCGAAACATCCTGTGCTTTCTTCAACACATTTGATTAGTTTACATTTGACACTTAGATCTATAATCTACCAGCAGTCTCTTGTGCGTGCGGCCCGAAGGAAGGGTCAAGTCCATTTTTTTCCCTCTCACGGATAGTCATCGATCACCTTCCCCCAGTGCCCTGCAATGCCAGGTTTGTCATGAATTAAGTGGTTATTTATGCAAGCTGCGGAGGTTTCTTTCCCCTTCTGTATTCCTAGTCTCTGGAGGAGCTTATGTAACGCTCGCATTCTTCATCCTGAAAATTTTGAGACACTTGCTGGGAAAGTCATTTGGGTTCTCCTCAGAGCAAAGTACTCAATTTCAACTCTAATTGATTTAATATTTATGTTACTATTTAGCTTTCCTATTTGGGGGGGTCCATTTGGTTAGTTGTAGTTTTTTGTTTGTTTTAATTTTTTAAAAGATTTTATTTATTTATTTGACAGACAGAGATCACAAGTAGGCAGAGAAGCAGACAGAGAGAGAGAGAGGAAGGAAGCAGGCTCCCTGCAGAGTAGAGAACCCTATCGATGCAGGGCTTGATCCCAGGACCCTGGGATCATGACCCAAGCCGAAGGCAGAGGCTTCAACCCACCCAGGTGCCCCTGTTTGTTTTAATGTTTAATTTAATTTTATTTTTTCAGTGTTCCAAGATTCATTGTTTATGCACCACACCCAGGGTTCCATGCAATCCGTGCCATCCTTCATAGCCACCACCAGGCTTTTTTTTGTTTGTTTGTTCGGTTTTTTCCTTTCTTCTCTTGGAGAAGTGTGTCTGTCCATCTAAATTCACAAACTTATATTGGCATAAACTGTTCATAATATACATATTACTATTTTCCAAACTCTAGAAAGTCTGGGGTGGGTCCCCTCTGCATCCTGGAGTTCGTCACCTGTGCCACCTTCTTTATTTCTCTACTATCCTTGCAAGAGAGTTTTCCACTTTATTCATGTTTCAAAGATTTTTTTTTTCAAAGAACCGACTTCCGGTTTTGCTATTTGTTATACATTACAGTAACTTATTTCTTACCTTTACTGTATCTTTTCTTCCACTTTCTGTTGCTCTGTCTCTAACTTGTTGACATTTAAAAACCTGATTTTTGGCCTTCCTTCTTTTGCAAAACAGATAGACATAAATTTCCCCTGATGAAGACATTAGCAGCGTCCCAGAAGTTCTGTCATATTTTCATTGTCATTTGTTACAAAGTTCTGCTTTTCTGTGATTTCTTCCCGAATCTACTGATCCCTTAGAGATGTAATTTAGAACTCTCAGAAAGATGAGAAAGTCGTTTTTAATATTTGTATGGCACACCTTTCCTGGTTCCGTTCCTTCACATTTAAATTTTTAGCATCCTCATGTTTTACATGGTTTTCAGAAATCTTAGGCTTTAAAATACTTTATTAATGGATTTATCTCTAATGTGAATTCACACTAAACGAGTCTCTTAAACTGTCATGGCTTGAAACATAAACTTAAACTGAGTTCAAGCTTAGTTATTTTCAGAGGTGATTTTATGCCTACATCTACGACCTTCCTATCGGCCTTGTGTGTGTGCGGTTTTTTTAGACTTAATTTATTTATTTGACAGAGAGAGAGACACCACAAGCAGGGGGAGCAGCTGGCAGAGGGAGCAACAGGCTTTCCCGCTGTGCAGGGAGCCCAATGTGGGACTCGATCCCGGGACTCCGGGATCATGATCGGAGCCAGGGCAGATGCTCCACCACTGAGCCACGGGGGGCCGGTCTTGTTTTCCAGGTCTCTCCAGTTCACCTCATTTTTGTTGCCTTTGGGATAGACTGACTTGTATTACTCTGTTTTACTCCCTCTGTTGGTGTGGAGATTACATACTCAGTACTACTCCTTCAGTGCTTGCCTCTGACATTACAGCCCGTGAGTCTGAGTTACCGGCCTGCGGCAGTAAACCCTGCTCCACGCTCTCCTGATTTCACTGGCGTTACTGACTGTTTGTTTTTGCTGCTTGTATCTCCGAGCATTTTGGGTCTGCCCTGCATTGAATTCTTCCAGTTTTTTTTTTTTTTTTTTTTCTAAAACTGCTTTTCCTCTTTTGTTTTTTTTAAAAAGTTTTTTTTTTTTTTTTTTTTTTACTATAGATGAACAGCTCTTTGAGCATGCTAAATATGTTATTTCATTGTTTTTGAATTGTCTTTGAATTGCCGTTCCTTAGAATTTGTCTTTTTTTTTTTTATTACTTCTGGCTGCTTTTAATATTTGCTCTTAGTTATCAGCATTTCACTATGAGATGCTTAAGGGCAGTTTTCTTTTTATTTATGCTAAGCAGGCTTTGGTTTGGTTTGGTTTGAACAAAAGTCACATCTACAGACAGAAAGCTGTACACATGTGTACATTTCCAGAACACGCGCACCTGCTTGTGGGTAGTGATTCGGGCCCCTCTGTTTGAGCCCCCCCATTCGTACATTAGAATCAGAATCCTAACCCCCAAGGTGGTGGTTGTAGGAGCTGGGGCCTCTGGGAGGATACCAGGTCCCGAGGGTGGAACCCTCAGGGCTGGGGTTAGTGCCCTTACGAGGGGCACCCCGGAGATCTGGCTCCGTCCTTCCAACTTGGGAGGACACAGCGGGAGTCAGGCGGCCTGGGAGCTGAGCCCGCGGCCGCGCTGCTCGGACATCCAGAACCCGCACAGCGGGTCCGTCCGAAGCCGCCCAGACTGGCGTTTTGTTCAGCGGCCCCGACGGAGCAGGCGCGCAGTCCATCCTGGACCACAAGCCCAGCCTCGGGCAACCACGCGTGGTTTTCTGGGCCTCTCGTTTTGCTCTTTCCGGAACATCACGTGCACAGACCGGACCTGTCGGCTTTGAGTCTTCGCTCACTTAGCGCGACGTGCTCGACAGTCGCCGCGCGGCGGCACAGAGGGGTCACCGTAGGGCGGCACAGAGGGGTCACCGCGCGACGTGCTCGACAGTCACCGTGCGGCGGCACAGAGGGGTCACAGAAGGGTCGTGCCCCCGCTTTGTAGTTCGCACCATTTACCCGCGTGCCAGTCAGCCTGTAAAAGGGCCCCGGGGCCCCGCCACGGGCCCTCACACCTTCAAGAGGACTAGAATCTTGGCCAAGAGTTGAGCTGCCTCATGAGAGACCCTGAAACCCGGGCACTCAGACCAGCCTCAGCCGGACGCCTGACCCACAGAACGTGTGAAATCACCGTCTTCTGTTGAATTAAGCCTCTAAGTTCCGGGGGGGGGCGGCGGGTGGTGCTTACAGAGCAGGAGACAACCAATGATCCAGTGCCCGGTCCAAGGCGTCCATTTTGGAAGAAGGTCAACAATGGCCCAATAAACCCTCCACACGGGTCTCCTCATGGGCACAGTCTTCCTGCTGTCCGTGTGGCCTGTCTTCTTTCTCCAGAATTCCAGCCACCTTCTCGCCCCACCCTTCCCGCCTCCAAACCGTGTTCTGGAATCCCCGATCCTCTCCTGCTCCTGTGTCTCCTCCCCTAATGTCCTCAGTGATCGTCCAGCTCCTCAGGTTGTTTTTTTTTTTTTTTTTTTTTTAATGACTGTGTCTAATTAGCTCGAAACTCCTCCTCTATTGTACTTAATTTTATGACTATTTCTCAATTTCAGAGTTTCCGTTCAACACAATTTTATAGTTTCCCGTTTCTGCGGATTCTCATTCTTTCATCTCCTTGGGCACAGTAAACACGCTTCGCTTAAAGCAAGCGCTTGTGAACTCCTGTCTTCTGGGCCTCCACGGATGGGCCGCAATGGACGGCTATTTCCGCTTGTTAATTTGTGATCTTGTCTTGTGTCATCATGTGTCTGGTTTTTTGACTGTGTGTTAAACACTAGATTTGAAACATGGTTTGTTACATCATTTTGAGGCCTCGGAGGCTGTCGATGTCCTTTGAGACACAGACATCCACACACATTTCTTCCCAGGTACGTGTGGGCCCTGTCAGTCCTGAAGGACGTCTGTCAAACAGCCGGGGTTGAGACGATTCGGAGCTGAGCTGTGGTTTCTAGATTGGGAACACCCAGCCCTTAGGAGGGACACCTTGAGGCTCTAACCCATGGCCTTAGGAAGCCCCGGACTTAGTCTGTCCCCACAGTCCAGGAGGCTGTCAAAAATCCAGCTTCGGAGCTGGTGTCTATGGACTGGGAGAGTGCACGGATGTCTCTTGGAGAAGAGCCTAGAATGTAGGCTTCCTTGCTTGGTCCTGCCTGCGTTCTAAACCCCCTTCCTCCATCTCTTCCCTGGATCTCAAGGTCGTGATGGTTTTCTAGTGCCTTTAATCAGAACAACAATGAAAATTTTGGCCAGATTTTCCATATGTCCTCAGGAAAATCATCCCAACAGCCATGGGCTGCTTTTACGTGTGAGAGAAATAAGTTATTTGTTCAAGCCACTATCAGAATGATTTTTGGATAAACACAGTCTAGCCAATTTCTAAATGATACATTCTTTTACATACACTAGTTAAATACTTAAGGCCAGTTTGGTGTTTACCATAACTTCAGTATTATTTTCCCTCACACTACCCTGGTATGAGAAGAAAAAGGTATTTTTTTTTTAATTAAAAGTACCATTAGAACAACCCCATCTCCTCCTTCTGTTCTGTATAATCTCATTTTATATTGGTTCCCACATAGCGAATACTCCACAACAATCTTTGAAAAGTCAGCTAACACTGAACACAACGATCATTCTTTAACCCAACCCATAAAATGCTACAATATACCCTCCAGCGAAGTTTATGAGCTATGTCCCAGCTTTTAAACCTACTTCATTTTTACGTTTCAAATCCATTCTCCCTAGAAAGTTGACAGAACTTAATACTTTCATCTATTTACTTCCGAGTTTAAAAAGCACTTACCATTTGAGACGGAATTCCCATTTTCAGCAGTGATAGCACTTGAGAGTGAATTAGATAATTGAATTCCATGGTTATTTGCATTTCTATCTTGAGTCTCAGATGCAATTTCTGATCTACCAGCATCCTCTCGGGCAGTGAGGTTCATGTTAGTCTCAAAACCTAAAATAAATTTTAGAAAGGGTTACTCTTTTTGGATAAAATGCACCCACTAATTTAATAAAATAGTAGAAGAAAATAATACAGCTCATCAAATGAAACACTAATTGTATTTGAAATAGTAAATCAATAATCATCCTTCATTAAATTTATGGCCTACAAAATGTCCACCAAATTTTGTCACAGCACTCTCAAACGTAATGGGGAATATTTAGTGGTGTTAATGAATTACATAATTTACTATTTTCAAACATATCTGTACAGAACTTTTGGTGTCAGAGTCTAATAACTTGTCACTAGAGTGCCGTCTGTCTTGAGAACGCTATTTCCTAAAAGGAGCGTGGAAATAAATTCATGTTTCACAAGTTTTCTCAATTACTAAATTAAGCAGAGCTGAGACAATCCCTACAGGTTTGAAAAAATAAGAAATACACTTACAGCATGTTACCAACTTTATTATTATCCACTGAGGACTATTAAACCTCAAAACCCTACCTTTGCATTCTGAACACTAACATTACTTAATTGTTCACTGCGCATCCTGTGTTGAGTGCTCAGGGATCAATGAATACAAGAAGCCATCCCCCAAATTAAGCTGAAGAGCCAAATGAATATTTTTTTTTAACTATGTAGAAATAACAAAGTAAAATGTAACAAGTGCCAGGGTTTGGAGCAAAGTCTATTGCATTATCCTGAGGCAGGGTCTACGAATGACCACAGGGAGCAAAGGAAGCACAGCTGTCCACCAGGGCGTCAGCTGTGGCCCCTGCCACCCGGCCCCCCCGGAGTCATGGGCCCTCTCTGGGGCTGGTCAGGGGAGCCTGGGACTGGCTCTTGCTTCCCAAGGGAGGTTCTGGAGGATCTTCGTTCAATATGGAGGCCGTGGATGTTGCTTCTGGTCTTCGGTGGTACAGAGTGGATTCTGACTGCCTTTCGGTTAGGGCTTTCTGAAGTTTAGGGCAACAGATTATTCAAAAGGGATAAAAAGCCCAATTTGCTTTATTATACTTTACATGCGGCAGAATGGCTTATCTCCAGTGACCCCGCAGGGGAGAGGACGGAGGGAGGGCGGTTGGTCTTGACCGGATCGTCTTGCCTCTATGCTGATCTCCCCCTGCCCTCGAGCCTTACGCTCCAACGGCACGACAGGCAACGGTCAGTATCCAGACGCTCCACGCTGACCCAGGTTCCCTGCTTTCCCACAGGCACTCCCGCCAGCTGGGGTGGCTCCTGTCCTCACCAGTGGGGCTCGTGGTCCGACGAGCCCCAGGGACCCGTCACTTAGAAGTGGAGGGCGCAGCAGGTCTGCCCCGCAGGAGAGCGTGTGCTGTCTAGAGCAGGAGACGCTGGAGGGCCAGAATGGAGACGAAGTGGACAGGTCTTTGAAAACCACGGCAGCTCCTGGGTCCCTGCACTTGAAGACAAGCAGGACAGCTTTGGCTCGGCCAGCGAGCGGAGGAACACGGATGAGCAGGAGAGCAGCCGATCCGGAGGGACCGTCGGAGTTCTCGGGCTGCCACTGCCAGACCAGCTTTTCCTTTCCGGCGACTCTCGCTTGCCTTTCAGAGACATCTGCAAGTCAGCAACACGGTTTGGCTGTCAAGCTGTCTCAAGACACAGATGCCGGTCAGCCTCTCTTGGAGCTCCTTTTCTCACTCTTTGATTCGGTTGTTTGTTGAATTCCTACGAGGTGTTCGCACTCCTCGTGAACTCCACGTGCCGTAACGACCATGACAGAGGGTCGGCCGCCGCGCAAGGAGCGGAGGTTCCGTGCCGGTGCGAAGGGAGCTCACCCAAGGCTGGGAACCAGGGCGTCCATCCCTGTGTGAACAGGGACGGTTCTCTTACCTCCGGCGGGACAGAACTCAGTACTCGGATGCGCTGCGTGGACTCTTGCTATAGACAAGATGCTAGCGTCCCTCTGCACCAACCTCCCGCTCCTAAACGATTCATGTTTATATAGTCAAAACCTCCAATTTTCCTATTACGGTTTTAAAAATATTTCTCATCAGCAGCTTACACTGCAGCCAAGGACTGGTTTTCAGCGTGCCGTACAAGTTAGGCGGTGATTCTTACATTACCTCTAAAATTTTCTTTGTATTTCTATCTTAAAAGCGTAGGTCTATTCGGGAATGGCTCTGGGTTGGAATAAAGAAAGAAGTCCTTCTTTGAGTAAAACATAAGAATCGATGGCCAATCTAACGATAATTATTCACCTTGTTCTGATGATAATCACCAGCTCCTGAGGGTTTAGGATGCACCAAACCCCCACCAGACGCGACATCTGATTTTTCCCTGGTTTTCCTGCTTCTGAAGAGCTGTCCCCTTCACACCCATTTTTGAGATGAGGTCCCAGAGGCTCGGGGAGGTTAACCTCCGTGCAGACATTTCAGAATCAGCCAGGTTCAGACGGAGGCACTCGGGCTCCGCCATCCACCCACACGCATTCCTGCGCTTGGCCCTTGTGTAAAGCTTCCCGTTCTGGCATCTGCTGATCTAAAGGGGAAGGCGGCTGCTTCTCCGTGGCTTCCCTCGATCCCCGTGCCTCGGTGGTAATGAACCGGGAACTGCAGGTTGAACAGTGTCCTCCAGCCACCGAACAGGACTTGCAACATCTATACCAACGTCTCACCTCTGGGGTTATCCTTCCTCATGAATATTAATTGTGGGGGTGGTTCTTGGCTTCCTAAATTCTGTGTCAGCCTCTGCTCATAAACACCCTGGCTCGGAGGGAAATCCAGACACGTCCGAGCGCCTGTGCCCCAACTTGCTAATGCCTAGTTTCAGCCACAACGAAGAGCAAAGGCAGAAACCCTCTGTGATTTGATTTTGCTCCAAAGGGTCTGGTGAGTGAGCAGCTACCATGTTCCTCATCAAGAAGGTGCGCGTGACCCTGGACTCAGGCACGCGAGGAACCTAAGGACCCTGGGATTGAGTCAGAGCAGTTCCCAGTTCCAAGGGCACAGACACAAGGTCCGTACTTCAGGGAGGGCCCTGTAAGGAATGATCCAGAGCCAACAAAGTTGTGAGGCCTCATCATGCCTCCAAGCAGCGGCCACTGAGATTTTTAGGGTGAAGAAAAGTCGGTTACAGTCACACCAAAGAAAATACTTGAGGCTCTGAGTGGGTCTAAGCCAACAGGGAGGGAGCATGTGGGTGAAATCCCACAGAAAGCCTGAGGGTGGGTCTGAGTGCCTGTGTGTCCCCGCGTCTTGTGTGCTCAGAGAGGTTTGGGGAGCTCGGCAGCACCCAGGACGCCGCTCTGTCTGCACACCTGGGCTGTTCCCTCTGAGCCTGTAAACAGGACTTCTCTGTGACCCCCGCCCGGGGCTGTTTGCACATGTAGGAGAGAAGTGAATCACCGGGGGTCTGACTCAAAGATGAAATGGCGGCCTTTACCCCAAGATATGACGGTTAAATACGAGCACGCAGTGTGGACAGGGTTAGCTCGAATCTTAATCGAGTGGGAGAGTTCTAGCGAGTCTGCAAGTGCGGATGCAGGAAAAACTTCAGCTTTGCTGTGTTCGTTTTTTGTTTGTTGTTGTGGGTTTTTTTTTTTAAGTATCTATATAACACTAAACTATCCCTCTGGGTGGGTGTTATCCTTTGAAAACTGGTTTTCCATAGAAGGTGACATCGTCCCCCAGCATATCTGGGCATGACTGGAGACCTCGCTAGTCCCCATCCCGGAGGAGGGGGCAGTTCCTGGTGTCCAGTGAGCAGAGGTCAGGGGTGCCGTGAGGCCCCAGGCAAGGGCGGGCAGCCCCTGGGAAGAGCGGTTCCTGCCCAGGAGGTGGCTGGCCTGAGGCTGAGCACCTCGTTCTGCACCCTAAGTCAGACCATGCCCTGTGCCTACTCAGGTCTCTCCACTGGTTTCTGTTTCACTTAGGGAAAACAGAAAAAATAATAAATGAATGATCACCACCAAACTGCTGGAGAAATGTTTGTTTTCTAGAAGGAAACTCCATGTTTTGCAATGAAAACAGTTGACCAATTTACTTACTACGGAACCCGTGGGAATGATTATGGGAAGACCTTGGTAACTGTTTGTCCTCATTCACACGAGATTACTGACACCATGAAAGGACTTTCACTGTGAACATACCTTTGAGCTTCTAATCTCTGCTTATTTAAAATGATAAGGTAAGGAAAACTTCTCATTGAGCGAGGTGAAAATCTCCGACGTATTCAAAGGGCCAGAGCCCTTTGCTTTCCACCTGAGCGTTAACATGAGGGGAAGGACAGACTCTGGGACATCTGAAATCTGTTCCCCTCCGCAGTGCGCATTCAGGGTTTCACTAGCAGTTATCACTGACGAGTATGTCCTGCTTGTCCCACCGATACGGAAGGTTCATGCCTGCTCAGTGTTTAAAAATCTTAACTGCACAGAGCTTTGCGACCTGTAATCTCAGAAACCTGCCATCAGTTTGATAAGTCTTGGCTCTGGCGTCTTGGTGCCTAGGGACAGGAGACAGGCGTCTACAGAGTGATGGTCGTGGACCCCTCACCTGCCGAGGCCACGTCCAAGGCCCAAGCACCAGTCGGTCGGTCAACGCGTGCCCAGTTAATGGTGGCAGAGACAGCCTTGACCAGTGTGTGCTTTGCTTATTTTCCCGTTTTAAACAAATGCTCCAATCACTCCCTAAATGTTTGTCATCGTAATTATCTTTCTTGAAGACATTCCACACCTGCCCCATGGTTTGGAAAACACAATGGTCTGGAGAGGCTTTTGGCTCAGAGGAGAAAAGGGAGGGGAGGGGGCAGAGGAGGAGGGGGGAGGGGAGGGGGGGGGGGAGGGGGGGGGGGGAGAGAGGAGTCTGGTTCTGCACAGCCTGTGGGCACACTTGTCACGCATGCGCCATCACCAGAGCAGGGTGCAGCCAATACTTAGGTAAGAGCAAACCAGAAACTGCATTTTGAAATGTCACTACTCTGGCAAAAATGTGTCCAGCTGGATGGGGCTGGAGGACAGATCAGAGACGGGAGCCCAGGAGCCGGGAGCATTTAGACCAGGGAAGAGGCAGGGCTGGGTGGTCAGGACGGTCTGCCTTACAGGTCTCTCAGAGCTTAGGGACCGGAGTAAGTCAGCGCCAGCGAAGTACCTGGACGCAGGACAGACTGGGGCTGTGCTGGTCGACCTTCCAGTGACAGGCCCACGCCCAAGGGTGAAACTGAGTGGCAATGATTGGAGTCACAGCATTCATGAGGACTGAAAAGAAAACGTGCAGGAAAGACTCAAGCCTCTCTTAGGAGGGAGATCTCTTGCAGAGATCGTGTAGAGAAGGGCAGCGGAAGGCGAGGCATGGTGAGAGTGGACGCGAGCAGGCAGGGGTGGGCTCGGCGGCGGGGGTGGGGGACGGTGGAGGGCAGAGAGAGGCTGACAGCAATGCGCGCCACAGAAAGGTCGCAGAGAATGAGTCAGGAGTGAGCAACAGAGTGTTTCTTTAAGAAGAATGCTTAAACACATCATTTCTCTCTTGGTTACCTTAACTTGAGATAATTTTAGAATATATTTTGGAAACATAGGAGACAGGATCCAGGTTTCAGTAACGCAGGAGAAAAACAAACTATTGCTGTTTGACTGATTTAATACCGAGAGTGCTATGCAAGGCAGAAAAAATGTGCAAATACATTTTAAACTCATTACTCACACTGGCTCTAATTCATTCCGCAACTCTATAGGAAAATTCCTCTCCAGAAAGGCTACTGCACGGACGGAATGCGCTTGTTTTTTCCTCTTTGGCATTAAGGAAAGGTACAAGCACTGAGAGACGCGGCTGGCATAGTCCTTCTACTTCTCAAGTTCTCGTTCCTAACACCTGAGCGTTCCAGCTCAACTGTGCTCACGGACACACACAGAGAGTGCGTAACTAACTCCGTTTGGATGGGATCACGTAGACCCCAGATTGGCATCCAGTGTGTGAGTTACAAGGAACAATGTCTCTTACGCCTCTGATTTTTGTAAAATCATCTATTACCACAGGTAAGAACTATAAATAAGGACTGAGACCCCCGCAATGCCCTGCATTCTGCTGTAACAGGCTTCTAGGAAGCAAATTAAACTTTTTAAAAATACATGCTAACATAACCCAAGCACAGGGCCTGCTGCCTCAGAGGAGGACAAACATCCAGTGTAAGGACACATCTAGACAGTGTCGGATCCAAGCCTCAAATATGCAGACAGACCCCCACCCACCCCCGGTGTGGGCTTGTGCGACAAGACACGAGATGGGAGCGGAGCCGGTCTTCCCGCAGTGTGTGCTCTGGCACAGAGGGCGCGCGCCGCGTCTCCGTATGTTTTGTACAGCCCTAACTGACCCCAAGCCATGTGAATCGGACCTCGTCGTCCCTTTGCTGATAGTTGCAGAAATGTGTCAAGAGCAGGCTTCAATCTCTAACAGTAAGGGGGGAGCCTGGGGACCGAACACGGGGCTTCCGTGCGATCACCGTTAAGACGCAGCCATGTGCCGTAACTCACTGGCATTCCTGTAGGAGCCCATTACCTTACGAGACAGAAAAAATAGGGTACCCTAGCAATTGCAAAGGATGGACAGGTTGAGAAAACACAACTGTCTAAGGCTACTGAAATTAAAGGCTAGCGCCAGCCCCCAGCACACCTTCCCACTTTTTAATGACTCTTCAGATATCGCTACTCTTGAGTAGATCAAAATTCCCCTGGAGCCGCGTTTTAGGCATTTCTTCCGCGGCAAACAGTGCCACCAACACTCATCCTCCGGGTTAAGCGGGGTAGAATGGAAGCGCTGCCTTGTCCCCTACTCCTAACTCCTGCCAGCCACTCCCCTGCCAAGTGCAAGGAGAGGGTTTGTGCTGGGGACGCCAACTGAATCAGGAAACAGAGTGATATCTCCAACAACATATGTGCTGAGCAGGGGAAGGATATATTGATAGTAAAGCTAAAAAGTGACTGTCAGTATAAATAAGGTTTTTAGAACCCAAAAATGCACAGAAAATTATGTTGTGCCAATTTTCTTTTAAATTTAACTAACTGGATCCTTTTGCGCCCATCTCTTCTGTCCCTGCCGGAATGGGAAACGAATCACGCCAGTCCCTTCCCTGTCCGCGTACTCGGGTAGCTTGCCTGTCCTATAATTAGCTGAACATGAACATCTAAACACCACGCTAGCCCGGCCCGGAGACCCATTCCTCATGTATAATTTCATAGGTCATGCGGTTATTTATACGGCTGTTATTTTTACATCTCCCGAGTGCCAGGTGGTAATGTACATCCAGGATCGGGGAACGCGGCGCCTGCAGACAGCTCCGCCGGCCCGGGCAGCCCTCGTTAGGGTGAAGGGGTCGTTCTCGCTTTCTCCAGAAAGCCAAGGGGAAGAGTATGATCTTCCGCTCTTTGGTCGGGAAGGTGTGGGGCCTGGGACACCTGCGTGGCGTCACGGCCCCGTGACTAGTGGGGCCCGGCATCTCAAGGGAACACAGAGGAGCCCTGGGCACCTCCACCGGCGGCCGTATCCTTCCTTAGGGCGACAGCCGCCGCCCACGCCCCAGATCTACAGAACCTCAACGAGCATTTATTTATTTTTTTAATGAGAATCGAGTGGGCCCCGGGCCCTTGTCACGTCCCTGCAGAGCTAGTCATTGAGTCCCTCCTGCATTTTTAACAGATGATCTGCTTCCAGAAGAACTACTTTGGTCCTTGAGAAAAACTGAATCTCTGTTGCCCCATTTCAGGGATATTAGCTCGCATTCTGCCTTAACCACGACGTTCTAGTCCCTGCCGGCCAGCCCCGATCTCCTCCGCATACACACCTTCGCACAACTGGAGGCTTGCAGGTTCACGGACGGGTGCCACGGGACAGGAAAGCTCTAGCTGTGAACACTGATTTCACAGGTGTGGTCACAGCAGGAGAGAGAGAACCAGGGAAGTCGTCAACAGTTAAAAAAAGAAAAAATGCAGGGATGTATGCGGGGTCTTCTCAAAGTCGTTTTTCAGGAGGAATCACAATTTACCCACCTAAATGCCAAAAACCACAAGGGCACAGGCCGGGGCCAATGGAAGAGGCCCAACCATGTATCTTAAGCATTTCGTGCCAATATCTAACCGGGGAGAAACCGGACAGGCCTGGGGACAGGACCTGTGCTCGGGAACCCAGCCCGGCTGGCCGTCATGTCCAGTGGCTACAGAGACATTTCAGTATTTTAACAACAATAGGATGGTCCCGCTCATCTCTCCCGGAGATGGCGGTGAGCCCACAGCTCTGAGGCCTTCAGGAATGAATTAAAAGTATCGATACAGGGGCGCCTGGGTGACTCTCCGTTTCAGCTCTGGTCACAATCTCAGGGGCATGGGATCGAGCCGCATCAGGGTCCCTGCTCAGCGCTGGGTCTGGTTGTCTCTCTCCCCCCACTCATGCTCCCTCTCTCTCTAAAAAATAAAGAAAAACACCTTTTAAAAGAATAAAATAAGAAATAAAAGCATCTATAGAGATTAAAATTCTTGTTAAAATACTCGATGAGCCATGCTTTAGGTGGCTCCTGGGATTGTGTCCTTTACCCAAGGTGGGCAGGTTGGTGCTCCGGGTTCCATATACCTCCAAGTCCTAAGTGCCTGGGAGCGCATGTCCCCTGAGCCGCTGCTGTGACATATTGCAGAGCTGATGGAGGACATACCACAGACACGCAGGAGGGAGGAGCCCCAGGACCCTGGGGGGTGCGGCTGAACCTGCGTCTCATAGTCTCATTTCATCCACTACAGAAACCACCGAAGGGCCAGTCGGAAGCTGGGATATCCCCTTCCTACGTGCCTGCAACTAAGCATCTCTCACCCATTGTTAAAGTGTATGTTTCCATTTAAATGAAGGTAGAAAAAATCAGAGACAGACATCGGTCCTTTCCACATACCCAAATGGAGTTGCTCCAAAACACTAGGTCCCCATTCCTTGTGCAAAACCCTATAATCACAGCGTAGGATTGGAACACAGACTGGCCCCTAGCTGGGTGGCGGGGGCCCTCTTGCCCCGGGTCTTTCTCTCCTGAGTTTGGTCTCAAACCCCTCCCGTCTCTCCCTATACAGCCCACCTTCTAGACCAGTGTTCCAAAGGACATATTTACAGGCTGAGAAATAAATTTAGTGGGTCATGATAAGCATTTAAAGATGAAGCAGAATAGAACCAAATGAATAAAAATGCAGCATTTCACAAACTTTGAGGGTACGTAGTGTTTCGTGACACCCAAATCGTTATCTTCACGCAAACGGTCTCGCACCGCCTGGATACGCTGGAGTTTTCATGTCTCCCCGCTGTGAGCTGCTTCTGAACAGACCCCACATTTTATGGGAAAAAAAAAAAAAATCCATACCACTTAGTATAATGCCTGGCACAAAATAGAGTCCTTGGTGTGTTTTTCGAATAAACAAACAAACAAAATGAGTGAAGCTTGCCCTTCTTACTGGGTGATTTTTCCCAAAGCTCTTTGAAAACATCAGGCAAACAGCAGGACAAAATACGATTGCCAGTTCCACTGTCTTGCCTAGAGTTAACCTCTACTTTTTCTTAAGTCCTGAGAAGAACTGCACATTTTGGGGCCATTCATAGAATGATTTTATTGTCTGGGGGAAAAAAAAAGAGCATTTTTCCTGAAGTCATTGCAGACGGTTCCTGGGAAAGATTCAATCCTCACAGCAGTGAAAATGTCTCTGATTGACAGCTGAACCACGTTGCTGGGCTTTCAATGATTTTTTTTTTTTTTTTAATGTTTTTATGATCTCTCATCACCAGACATGAGCTCGGTGCCTCTGTCCTGGGTTGCTCCTCAGCCTCTGGAAATGAGACACGACTCCAAGGCTCCGTAAGTGAACCAGGAAGACCCCCCCCCTTGCACACCACAGCTACACCCATGAATCAATGTTAGCAATTCGAGTTTTACTGTCTTGGATTGACACATAAGCAATTCAATAAACCTCTAGTTCTGCTTGGTGTATGCAGTGGAGATCAGGGGTGGCCAGGACACAGCAGGAAAATCACAGGAAGCGTGGAATGCAGGCTCATGTCCCCGAAATGGAGCAATGGAAGTTATATGTTTCAGGAATTATTGTTTAAAGCAGTTTATCTATTAAAAATCCAAGGAGGACTCTCTTACTAACTATATAGAAAGGTAGTTAAATACCAAGAAATGAAATCGAGTCCATCCAATTCTCATGAAAATAAAATAGATACATAAAGAGGCCTTTTGCTCTAGAGGTTCTGGGGCTGGGCACTGGATGTATCCCTAAGAAAGGGTGTGAGAGCCCGTAGAAGCATCCCGGGGGAGGGCTCCCCAGCTTTAAGTCAGGTGTTTGTACTTTGATGTGTCCCCTCCATTCTGCTCTGAAGACCAGTCTGGCCCCTTCGGCTGGTGATCTCATCTGAAAACAGGTTAAGCGAATGCAGCTCCAGCGAACAGAGGTGATGTCAGAAGGTAATTTACTAGCTGGGAGCTTTGATTCCCATTTCAGTTACATGGAAATGCCTTCGTAGGGTCACAGCTTCCCCTGCCGCTTTGCCCACGTCTTCTCTCTCAGCTTACTTCTTCATGGATTGGCCATCTTTCCACATCAAAGAATAATTAAGCCCAAATCGCAAACGTGCACATTTGCCTAGGAAATAACCCCAGGTACCTAGTGTGTATGTGTCACTTCTTTCATTCTTTAAAAGGACATTTTTCTTTGAAAAATTAGGTTTGATGATGAGCCAGATTTTGGGGCGTGAAGAAGCTCTCTTGCAATTCTGGGAAACGCACAAATTCTCAGGCTTCGCGGGACAGTGAGTGTTCTGATGTCAATCTGTGTAAGGTCAGATCTAGCCCATGTCTGGACCCTGCACTTTTTAGGACCTAGTCACCGGAGCAGGGAGCACAAGGAACGAGGCTGCTGTTTACTGTGGGATTGCAACGGGCTGGTCATTGCAAACGCTCCTCGTGTGGGTAAGAACGTTGCAGATTTCAAGGAGAAACGAGAAAAAGAGGAAGTAAAAGCCAGAGCAGAAAAAAGGCTGCGAAGCTTTGCACACACATGGAGGCTGGGCGACCACGGGGGGCTCAGGGAACGGAGCTCTGGATAAATGGTACCGCGGAGAGCTAATTCTCAGGTAGTGTGGGCTTTTCTAGGCTAATCTGAGGATTAATCATAAAAATGATTCAAGTCAGCATAAAGGACCTGAACGCCAGTAGGTAATTAAGAAATCCGTTTTCCTCCACCAAGACTCTTAAGGAGAACAAGAACATGGCATCGATTCAGCCCATCTTTAGGAAAACTTTCCACGCACCACATCGCTTTTATGCATTTCTTTACAAAAGGAAGAGAATCCCAGGATGTTGTATTATGTGGCAATAATGAGATGCAGGTTGTCAGGAAGGTCTTTATGAACTTGCTTGAGGAGAGCTGCTGATGCCTCACGAGACGAGCCCTGGGCTTCTCTCTGGAGCCCTGGGGGAGTTTCATTCATGATCCCATATAGAGACCCACACTACACAACAGCTGCTTGCCTGAACGGGTTGACTGCATGAGAAATATCTACTGGTTATGAAAGATAATCCACTTCTAAAAAGACTGCCTCTTTTTTTCTTCTTCTTCTTCCCAATCCCAGGTACAAGAGCTGCTTCTCCCACTGGCGGCACATCCTAGAACAACCCGGTTGTGACGGCCCCTCGGCTGTGCCGGGCTCAGTGCAGAAGGGATGAGCCGTTTGTGCAAGGCGTGTGTCTCCGGAAAGACTGGCATGTGGTGGCTACAGAGGCACAGCCAAGACGTTCAGGTAATTTCCCAAGTGACTCAAAGGTTACTTCTTGATCAGGTTGATCGACATAGTTAATTGTCAGAGTCCTCTGCTTGGTTTTGCTCCTGGGTTTCAAAGGATCATGGAGCAGCATGGTCCAGTGGATGTCCATGGTCATGAGAACTGTGGTCTGAATATCTACCCAACAAGTCCTGATTGAGGGGCAGGGACTGGAGGCCCCATGAGTCTTCTGTCCAGACACGTTTCTACCTTCGCGGTTACCTGCGTCTCTGCTTCCAGATTGACATGATTCAGAAACTAACAAATTGTTATTGTTTGCTTTTCATCTAGAACGTCACCAAGAGGCGAATGATGGAAGCTTTTTCGAATGTCTTTCTCCGATCCCAATCAGGGGGCTGTTGGAAATCACTGAAAAGAAACAGACAAACAAACAAACAAACAAAAAAAACAAACATGTCCTCTTCCCACAGTTTTTCCTGGTCATGAATTTACATTTAACTTCAAAAAGGGATGATTCTCTCAGACATTGACTTTGTACCAGTTAAATTTTCTAATTGTTTGTGGAGACTGGGACTGGCCTCACAGAACAGAAATAGACATTTCTTCGAGTTTGGGAGAAAGGAACCTTGTGTCTCATTCCTGACGCAGGGACCAGTTCATTGCCGTCGTTATGCGAGAGTCACTTAATCCCTTAAACTCGCAGATCGCTCACCAGCAAACGGGGAGGCCAACCCCTGCTTCACTCACCTCACACAGGGCCAAGGAGGGGGGGACCCAGGAGACGTCTGCCTGCTCGGCCCACAGGAAAGAGTGTTCACAGACGCCGGCTATTAATATTATTAACAGAACACCATTAACAAATGTTCCATCGCGTTTCCGAGTATTTTCCATTACAGGAGGTCACATGTGCATACCCAGAATTGCCACTAGCCCTCTGGGTCATCCCCCTCCTCGGGCTCTTTGCAGTCTTTGTGGGGAAGATCCGAAGATCCTGCTGACTCCCCACGTGACGAGGAGACACAATGGAGGGCATTCAGAACCCTGTCCTGCAGCTTCCAGGTAGAAAGCTCATCCTGCTCTGGTCCCATGCAAGGCAAGTAGTGCCTCTGTTCTCTCTGACTTTTCTGCAGCCTTCACACCTGTGCTCCAACAGGACTGTGTACCCTGAGCCCACAGGTCCCATGCACACGGTTTCTCTGGCTGCCGTGCCTGTCGTCCTGCTTGCGCACCTGGGGAACTCCATCCTCTCCACACCGGTGGCCACTCGCCCTGCTCACTGGGCATCCCGGGCATGAGGCTTCCCCACACTCCTCCAGCGGCCCCGCACTAAGCACACCGTGATCAGCACCCTCCCCACCGTGGCCCTGTGCTTCTCCCTGGCCATAGACACTTTGTGACAATCCGACGGAGTTTGGGATGCCTCCCCGCCAGATCAGGAACAAGCCTAGCACTGGGACTCACAGGCCACTTGGAGCTCAGTTAGGGACCCTCAAGTAGTTTATGACCCGCGGGCTAAAAAGCCTCCTTCCTCCACTAGGATTTCACTCATTGAAACCAGACAGACCCGTCTGCCTCCTACAGTCTGTGAGAGGGCAGGGAAAACATGGATTTCCCCATTTCTGGATTCCAGTAGCAAGCCCTGGGCTTCCACTCAGTAAATGTTAGAGGATGAGCTCTGCAAGTTCATGCAAGTCCCTTATGCACCCCCTGGTTGCATAATGGCCCTGTGTGAATTCTTGGGCATTTCTAAAGAGAAGGTGCTAGAAGTTGGGAAAAGAATGTCACAAACACTCACAACAAACATTAGACATTTAAAAATAACTGTCTGACTCATATCAAAGACAAAGGGCTTTGTGCTCTTAACATAGGTTAGTTGGGCTACGGATTGGTTAATTAGAATTGAAAGCTTATTTCTAAGCGGAGATGGGCTAAGTATGATTTGGGAAATCAGAAATACTGAAAACACATCCCAAACACAGAGGCTCCTGGTTCTTGCAGAGGGGCCAAGAGTTTGGCAAACAAAAGGCTTTTCTCACAGAGAGGCATCGTCTCTTTCTCGGGCTCCCCTAGTGGCACAGCCTTACCTCCTAGCCACTTGGTGAGAAATAGAGAACCTGCCTGTCTGGGATGTTAAGCTTGTCTTTACTCATTTGGAAAATAAGGGGCATTGAGTGTTGCTCCAGATGGTTCCAGAATGTGGAGGAATGCCTTGCTTTCCTGCGAGGCAGGCTCTCAGGTGAGGCAGGAAGGCAGACAGCGACACATCAGGGAACTCTGTCTGTCTGTCCACGCCCTTCATGATTCTCAAGATGCCTCGGGCCACGCCTCCACCTCTTGCCCTGCACTCCCCGAAATAAATCATGACGGAGAGAAACGGTGCGGGGAGGAAGACAACCGGCCCCGCACGGGACAAAGTGCTCGGAGAACTCGAGGAGAAGCAGGAAGCTGTGGGGATGCCAGCCTCTGCGTCCTGTTCTGGGAGGCCGAGATTTGCAGGAGGCACAGCAGTTTCTTCTGCTGTGATCTCATTAGAATGCGTCAGACGCCGATCGGAGACGGTGTCCAAACTTGGGCTTCCAACGCAGGCAGAGAATGGCAGCTTCCAGACATCGCCCTCCAGCAAGTCAGACTTCTGCCAGTGATTTCATGACATTTCAGTGATTTTAAAGCACTCTTCTTGTTACTAAACAATGAATAAGTAACTACTTAATTTGGCATGGAGGCATCTAAACCTTATAAAATATTGATTTCAGAAGTGACTGTATGTTTTTTGGAACGGCGGTCTTTTATTCTCGGTTCTGTTTGGGTGTAATATTTAGACTAGACTCACCCTTTCTAGTTCTATTTTCTCTTTCATGGTGGTCCAGGGGGCTGCCGGCACCCACCGTCCACCTCACTGGCTTCAGGGTTCTTTCAGGAGAAAGCTCACCCGAGCATCATCTAGTCTCTGTTGTGAAAAATGATATCCCGGTTTCCAGAAGCAGGTTTCTCCCACACCAGGGAAGGCTGAAATGGATCCACTGGTCTGGACAGATTGAAGTGATGTCAGAGTAAATCTTCTATTATTTTCTACTTTTTAAATAATTTGTAAATATTTTTAAATAAATGATTTGACACTGGAATGCACTTCAAATCAATCCAGTGGGGCTGGAGAGGGCCGGACAGGCCTGGGGATGAAGCAGGACGGAGCACGGAGACAGTCCATTCATCCCGTCCCTTGACTTCTGTGAATGCCTGATATTTTCCATAAGGCCGACTTTACAGAAAGAAGTCCCTGTTAAACAAATGTCCCAATGGGATAAAATACTGAACTGTGAAAATTCAGGGACGGAACACTGATCTAAAACTCAAAATATTCTTACTCAGAATGTTTAAGCAATAAAATAAATGCAGATGCAGATGCAGTGATTTCCATCTGGGTTAGGTGAGTCTCTTTAAGTAAAAATGACTCGAGGACTAGGTCCAGTAAATACGGTCATACGGCAAATTGCTTTTTTTTTTTTTTTTTAGGTAGTTTTTCATCATCTAGGTATTTAATAAACACCTTCTCTATGCAAAGAAATGCTGTGCATTTTCTGTGGTCATTTACATTATTTTTAACCACTTACTTTTATCTTACAATCTATGGATGCACAACATCAAAAGTCATATGACAATTTTGGCAAAAATATTCTGTACACCAGACTTCTCCTTAATTCAGTGGGGCTCTCCTCCTTCCTTCTCCAGATATCAGGGTGTGCCACATTTTTGTCAAAGTCCTATCATCCTGGTCTCTGCTCATTTTGTTTCTGTTCTGGATAAACACGGCCGGACCGTGGGACGCCATCTGGAGCAGTGGAGCGCCCTAGTGGTCTACGCGCGCCGACGGATCTCTCCTTCCCTCCGCGTTTGGTCTCGTGATTTTTGAAACTAAGCAGCCAGAAATCTTTGGCATAATACCATTTGTCATGTTAGAATATCAGATGAAGCACATTTTGTGAAAGAAAGGGATAATGCTGCATAGATCATTAAACGTTTAGTCCCTCTAGATGCTAAGGGCCAAGTGGCCCACGTACAATATTCCCAACCAGATGCGCACTCCGGAGCTGTCACGTACAGGTTTGGCATTTTTAAATTTGTAGAACCCTTTTCTCCACCCCAACTCGAGGACTCCAGTGCGAGCGACTCAACCCTTGTCCTCTGCCCCTGCTGCCCGAGACCCCCATGCAGGGAGATAAGTCATGGCGCTCGACGTCTCGCATGCTAGGATGGCACGGAGGGCACAGGGGTCCTCTCTGGGCCTCGTTGTTGCCATCTGTGAGAGGGGGATAATAGTAGCAGACAGCTTCCCATCCTGAGAGAACTAGATGGGTCGTGAAAACAGTAACCGTAAGCATTATGACCACTGCCTGCCACCACTGTCCTCTGGGGCTGCGGGCCGGTCGCCATCCACAGCCTTCTGTCTGCAAGCCACGCATCCTGAACTCTTAGATAAATCTGAGGGACTTCATATGCCTCAGGCCGCATGCCCTCAAGTCAACAGCAAATCAACCGTTTGGGGGAAGATAATATTTGTGAAATCCTCCAAGTCTGCGGGAAGTGAGGGAGCAGAATTACACACCCAAGGGCTTCATTGCTACACACGACTCATTGTCCTTTCTACTTAACTGGAAATGCCCACAGCAGGGTAATAGTGAGCAGTGTCGTCTCCTCAAGGTCACTTTCCAAAGAAGCAAGGGGGATGTTCTGAACACTTCTGCAAAATGTGCAGAACAATTTCCCCAGACCACAACTGCACGAAATGAGCTGTAATTAATTCAGGTGCCCGGAGGGTAAGATTGCCACCCACTGGATTACTTGGTAAGAAAGCCATTTCAGGTGAAAATAAGAATATCTTTAAATATAAAGAGGGTAAAGTAGACGATTTAAAACCTTAAAGAGAAGAAATCCCAAGACTACAGTAAATCGTTAATAAGGGCCATTCAATTCATTCAGAAGAAAATGGATTACTGACTTTGGGATCCAACTGTGTAAACCTTAATCATCAGAGAGCAGCTCTGGTGATTAGCTTCAGCGCGAAGCCCGCTCTTCCCCCACACCTTATCTTTAACCCCTTTTATTCTAAAGGAATGACCTGTAAGATCTCACGAGAACATGACATGCGAACGCGCAGACCTATTTCCCACATTGTGGACCGTCAAGAATCACCCAGCTCTCAAATGTGGAGTTGGAACTCCTGTCATCTGGTGTGCGGGGACGACCCGGTCTCCTACTGTTACATTTGCAGGTATGACAGCTACTGTGCTGGGCAGAAGTTGCTAATTCATGTATTTATGAGAAAGTCATATGTGGTTCAAGCCAATTTTTTCAAATGAGGAGTGTTTGGTAAAAGCCCACAGTAGAAAAATAGTTTATAATCGTAGATTATGAACTAACATAGTTCATAGTTCATCGTAGATGTGAATTAGCAGTGTTGTACTCGAGGTTTCGATATGTGTTCTCAAATACTGGCTAATGTCACCACAGGGAACTATAATTAGCAAATTCACACACTACGCCTGGAGGCCCCACAATATTCCTCACTACACTGAGTCCTCAGATAAGGGATTTCCAGATGACGAGGTGCACCCAGAAATCCATTCACTTCACTTTCCTGAGCAGAGTCAAGAAGAATTCACCCAATTTCTAACTACGGTAAAATGAGCTTATGAGGTTTTAATTAACTTTTTGTTCTAAAAGCAAATATTAATTTGTTCATTTTATACTATCTTGTAGATTCCATTTTGTTCCTTCAAATATAACATATAGGGGCACCTGGGTGGCTCAGTGGGTTAAAGCCTCTGCCTTCGGCTCAGGTCATGATCTCAGGGGCCTGGGATCGAGCCCCGCATCGGGCTCCCTGCTCAGAGGGAAGCCTGCTTCCTCCTCTCTCTCTGCCTCTCTGCCTACTTGTGATCTCTGTCTGTCAAGTAAATAAATAAAATCTTTAAAAAAATACAAGATATGACTTGTGAAATTGAAACATTCTTCTCCTTACAAAGACAGCTTCATATATTAATGGATCTATACTTAAGAAATCATTAGCAAAATAAACAATTAGTGTATTTGTCTGAAGAATAAATAGAGAGTAATTTATTTATTCATTTGCTAAGAGTTCTTACCTTGATCTATTTTTCATTTATTCAGATGGCTTTCTAGATTTTCTAGAGTTTTTATAATTTTCCTGAATGGAAAAGTTTTTTTCCTAATGAGATGATGAAAGCAAACATGTTTATGTATTTTGTTTTGGAGAGACAGCAGGTTAATGTGTATATAAAAAGTTACATCATTAGGCAACATTTTACTTCCAATCCTACCACCTGACCTCGAGAGGGCCTTTAGCCTCTTCACCTGGAATTTTCCCATCCCGGCCTATAAAGAGAGGTTGTTAATAGCTACTGTTTACCTGGAGGGGTGGGTATTAATGGATCACGACTGAAGAGACCTGTGAGAACTTCCTTAAGGGGTCAAAATGCTCCTTGGGTGGTACACAAGCAAAAGGACAATCATTCATCCAAAGCCATGTAAAGGTGAACTGTGTTAAGTACAAGGTCGTGATGGACAGGCCTTCACCCCAGACACCTGGCCGGAAAGAGGATGGACAGCCAGACAGAAGGACACTCAGGCATTCACGGTGAGGCCCGAATCACATGGGAATTGGCCAGATAACGCCACACATTCACCACTTCCGCGTCGGAAGGGAGCATTATCGGAGAAGAGAGAACGGGAGCTCAAATTTTATCTTGCTCTAATACTCACACGTCATGAAAATGTACTGAACCCAGCTTAGGTACTACGTGTTTTTAGATCAGGAGCCTTTCGGTGCGAAATGGACACGGGCATTCTCACCTACGGGGCCACATGGGCTGCCTGCGACGTTTTAAGCCGCCGTCTGCTGGGAACGGCCACCCCGACCCCCAGCGGCGTGTGCCCGCGGTGCGAGCGCGCACGGAGCCGGAGACGGGCGTCCATCTCAAGGCGCAGAGCGCGGCGCTGGTTCCCCTACCTTCGGGCTCCCTGATCCTCCTCCCCGCGGCGGACCTCCGAAGCACGCTCCTTCCAGAGCTGAAGAGGCTGGTCAGCTCATCCAGGGGGCTGCCGAGCGCCCTGCAGCTGGGGGGGCTGAAGGGCACCGGGGAGGAGGGGCTGGCGCTGGCCTTCCTGTGCCCGGCCCTGGCGGCCCTCCCGGGGGAGTAGGGGGCCTTGGAGAAGGAGCTGCACGGGCCCCCAGCGGGTGCGGAGTTGGGCGGCTGGGGCGCTCTGGGCGCTTCAGGGCTGGGTCCTGCCGCCCGGCCTGCGTTCCCCAGGGGTTCCGGGGGAAAGGCGAAGTGCGTGGGTGGCCGGGGGGCCGGGGGCGCGGGCGGGGGAGGGGGCGTAGGGGGGGACCCGCTCGCTGCCAGCGGGCAGGGGGACGCGGGCCTGTCCCCGTCGCTTTTTTGGTTCTTGGCGTGCTGTGGCGACAGGGGGCTCGAGCCTTCGGCCTGCACCGGGTACTTGAGGTTGGTCTCCAGCACGGGCAGCTTCTTCACCTCCAGCGGCGTCAGGGGCGACTCGTCGGACGCCGGGGAGCAGGTGACCGGGGTCGGGGGGAACACCAGGAGCGGGGGACGGTGAGGGAGCAGGTTGGGGAAGGGGGCCGGGATGTCGCACGCGTCTTTGCAGGGCCCGGCGGCGGCCTGGCCGCCCCCCTCGCCATCCTCGCTGCTGACGGGGTTCCGAGTGTCACTCAGCAGAGGGGGCGACGCGGACGCCTCGGGGGGCGCGAAGTACTTCATCTCCTCGTACACGGCCTCCGCCTGCTCGGGGCTGCCGGCGCGGCCCACCATCTCGATGTAGACGGGCTCGGGCTCCGGCTCCGGTGGGGCGCGCGTGGGGGGCGCGGGGGGCGCGGGGACCCCCGGCGCGCGCTGCGGGCCCCCTCTGCGCCGCGCGCCCGTGATCTCCTCGGAGGAGCCGCTGAGCTTGGTGTTGGGGCTGCGCTTGGGTTTGCGAGGAGGAATCTTCTTCATGGTGCTGTAGTCGTCGCTGTGAGGTCGGGGTCTGGTGAGCCCTGCGCGGGGAACAGGAGAGGTGCCAGGGGTTAACCAGGCCCCCGGACCCCCACAGCCAGCCCCTTCCTGCCTCCCTCCCTCCACCTTCCAGAGCCTCAGGCTGCCAACGGGAAAACCTGTCCGGATCTTGGAGCTGGGGACCAGAGCTAGCCGTTGGGGAAGGCGTCCTGTGCGCCATGAGAGGGCCCGGCATTGCCAGCCACCTGCGAAGGGGAAGGCCTGGGGAAGCCCTGGGACCTGCCTCGGGCTCTGCTGCGGGAACCCAGCACACCCGTGCGCTCGGGGCCTGAGGCCGCTGTGAAGAAAGTGTTGGCTGAACCGATCCTCACGACTTTGGAGGCCAGAAAACAAAGACTGGAGCCAGCAAGCCCATGAGCTAGTTAGTGGCGTATAGATGCTTCCAGACGGAAATGCCTAGGCTCTCTGTATGGGGCACACAGTGAACAAAGCACCAACAAAAACACCAACGTGCATGAAGAGATTTTCTTAGAAAAGAACTTGATGAAACACGACGCTCACCGTGAGCTTTATGACATATTTGAATCCTTAAGAGAAACACGTATTTAACAGGGAACTCAAGAGGGCAATGATTCACGGAGAACTTCTAAGGGGAGGGGCGCCCTGCTGGCTCAGGGGGTAGGACGTGACTCTTGATCTCAGGGTGAATTTGAGCCCCACCTTGGGCGCAGAGATTATTTAAAATAAAACAAAACAACAAAACACTTCAAAGACAGAAACTTGTTAGTCCGAAACAGGAGAGATACTCAGAAAAACAATGAAAGAGGAAGAACCACTTAAGTACAACTCTAAAACGCTTATTAAAGGTTACGTTAAAAAAATAGTCCCCCCACCAAATTCCAAGAGACTTCTTCTTTCTAATACATTTTTACCATAAATTGTCATAGTATTCTTATTAACTATAAGTTCTCTGGAAACTGAGATGTTCGTGTCAGAAAACTGCGCAAATTTTGCTGAAGCAGCAAAACTTCTAGAAAACCTTGAACTGTTTTATTAATTTGGTATTTTACTAATCTGAAGGTAGGTATGTAAGCGCAGCTAATTTTGCTGAGTTCATGAGTTGTTTCAGGCAGCCGGGTTTTTCGGTCACTGTGCATGTCCGACAGCGATCTCTGTCTCTCGTTGTGGGGTGCCTATGGAGTCTCGTGGCTACAGTAAGGACTTTGGGGTCAGCTCTGGATTCACATCCCAGAGTGATCATTCACTCGTGCCATCATTCACTTAGGCGTGCATTCAAGCCGCATTTAACTGAGACACATTCGTGAACAGACAGAATGTTCCCTTCCTTCTTCTGCCCTAGTGGGAGGTGTCAGACAATAACAGCAAGTAAATAAAGCAGAGGAGTAAATTCTCTCGCGTGTTGGAATGTGATACACACCACGAGGACCAGGAACAGCAGGCCACAGGAAGGGGGCCCCAGGGTAGTGAAGAAAAGAGGTCTTGGGAAAATCTAAGTTCCAGTATCGTCACACGCAAAATGGCAATATCGGTCATTATCTCAGAGGAATAAAAGGGAGAGAAATGCTCAGCTCCTACTCTGGTATATTATAAACATGAGTCAAATGGGAGATATCCAAGAGAGAAAGAAAAAGAACAAAGCTAATTTTCTAGCCCACTGGACATCTTTGTAAGCCAGTGTCCTACAGGGTTCTGCCAAAGCAGCCAACTTCTAAGAATGGAAAAATACCAAAAATGCAGAATTCTGTAACTCATAAGCATTATTCCAAAGGCTTTCAGTGTGCTAAGACACAGCCGCTCATAAGCTTCTGGAAAGTTAATGAGCCACACTAATTTTTAGCATTAGTATTACCGAATTGTTCTGAAGATTTGAATAATTTAAAGGATTTGTGGCAGACTGTATTTTCCAAAACTGGCTTCAACAATATTTTCCAATCCCACATTCTCTTCCAGAACCTTGAAACTGGCAGGGCCTCCGTGACTGAGCCCTGATGAATCAACTGTGACAAAGGAGAAGCCAATCGCCTTCTCAGGCTGGTGGTGGGCAGCATGGTTTTAGTCTGGCTCCTGCCCCCCTGAGACGCGTCCGGGGGCTCTGATCTTTACGCACAAAGTCTGTCTACCCTGGAGCAGCCCCACTGTGGAGAACATGTGGAAAGGCCATGGAAGTGAGAGATGCCAGGCGACCCCATCTGCTCCAGGCCTCACCTGTCCAGGTGTCTCCAGCCCAGACACCAGAAATACATAGTGAACCAAGTCTTTGACGGTTCTGGCACTAGCCACTGTCTGACCATAGCTGTGGTTCAGCCCAGCCAGCTGCTGGAACCGTGAGAGAGAGAGGATCATCACCACTGTTCTTGTAAGACGAGTTTGGAGAGGTCTGTTCCACAGCGACAGAGGACTGATGCCGATATCGGTACTAGCTGGGTGCTGCTGCAAAGTGACTTGAAAAATAAGGCAGCAGCTTTGGAAGATCGGAGGAGCCTTGATGACAGTGTGAGTGGAAGCGTGGTGATGCTCGAGAACAAGGAAAGTGAGGGGGAGATGCTGGAAGCTGGAGAAAACGCAACCCTTTGTATGCCACGGCAGAAGGGTTTGCGAGAGTGTCCCCCACAGGGACGCCCATGGTGCTGGACGGTCTAGTGAAGGAGGAGTGCAGGCGGAGTGGGAACTGCCTTCCGGATTATTCTGCTGCCGCTAGTAAAAGGTGAGAGTAAAGACATAAGCTAAACAAGGAGCCAGTGACTATGAAGGAGCTAGAACTCCTTTATAACTATAAACCATAAGGGAATTTCTCTCTCTCCCCCTTTTGAAAATAACGCAGCTCCTCACTGCCAGGCTGTCCAGACAGCAGACGATTCTGGAGTGAAGATGTGACTTCCAGGCAGAGATGAAGTCTGGGGCATTTCCCTGAAAACCTAGCTAAAGATGAAGCCAAGGCCATGACTTCGAAACCCTTTCTCCAGACCTCAAAAAGATTTGAAGCAGTGTCTCATGCACACTTCCCAAGCAGCAACACCGTAGGACTCCTAAGAATATCAAGATGATCGTTCCAGAGAACTCCTGTAGAGAGCCCAGAGTAGAGATGACATTGTCTCAAGTTAGTGTCTGTGGCTTTTCACCACTGGAGTGGATACAGAGTGACTCACAAGAAACTCACTAAGCCTTTAAAGGAATTGTATCAGTGTTTACCCAAAAGGGCAGAGTCATTACCAAATGGCAAGTTCTGGTGCCTCGGGATGTTATGAGCAGAAAGCAGGCTGAGAGATACCAGCCCCAAACAAGTTGCCTCTTGCTCATTAGGAATTATAACTCAAAGGTGAACCAAGATTGCAGACCATGGGCCTGAGAGCCACAGAAAACCATTTCCAGGCACCAGGACTCAATCCTACTCAAGGCCTGGGCAACCTGTGCCCAGGTGTCCTTCAGAACTGCTATGTGCCTTCCAAGTGCCTGGTCTCCAGTCAAGGGCATATGCACCCATCCCTGCAGGGTCTTCTCACTGCAAGGAGTAGAGCCTGTCTTTGGACCGAATGGGGCATCCTGGAAGAGCTCTGCACCTGAGCTGCCAGGAAGCCTGGGTCTGACCAACGCAACGAGATGGGGACTTTGGGTCTGGGCGTGGTGGACTGAGGAGAGGTGGATTTGGGGGTTCGGAAGAGGAGTGACTATATTTCATATGTGGGAAAAGTGTGAGTTGTTTTTGTCCAGTGGGTGGGTTCGAATTGTATTCTCCTAGAATCAGCCACAATAGTGTTTCCGATCCTGTTAAGAGGTCGAGTCTGTTTCTCCTTCGTAAGCCTGGGTGCACCCTTGGGACCGCCTGACGGATGGGAGGGATGTGGTGAAGGTGAGGCTGCCTGGCGTCCCCTCCCCCAGAGCACGTGCCTCTGACACGCTGCTTCTCTGTGTATGAAGTCCAGGTCCCCACCAAAGCTGCCACCCCGCATGAACCACGTGGAGGAAACATCTGGAGATAGGGACGCCCACATCGTCCGGGTCCTCACATGGCCGACGAGCCAGCATGCACAGGCCAACCTTCAGATGATTCCAACTACCAGCCTGCAGCCTCTTGAAGACCTTGACTGAGGACCACCCGGAGGGGCCCATAACGACTGAATTTGAATCTTTGGGCGTGAGAACTAGAAGCTTCAGGCTTCATAAAATGCAATTACAAAACCACAGAATATTAAAGTCTCATTGCTTTTATGGGTGTTTCTCTGTCTGTGTGTGTTCATACAAATACTAATAATTCATTTTAAACATGGATGGAAGGGCTACAAACAATGAACTTTTATTAAGGATTTTCTTTAAAAAAATAAGGAATTTTCTTAACAATGTTTTGAGTCCTAATACTGATAGGTAAAACACCTGTGACTCCATCAGGATGGGGTCAGGCATTCATTTCCACAGTCACAGGACACCTTCAGGGCAAGGCCTGGTGTTGTAACAGTAGCTTAAGTGTTAAACCGAACATTCCCAGCCTCGTCTCTTATCTGAGCTACCGCGCAGCGATCTAGGGAATTAACGTCACTCTGAGGTTCTGTTAGGAGATAAAATGTTCTTCTACAGAATACATGCCCTTTGAAGGTTCCCTGAGGCATGTCAGGTGGCTTTTAAGGCACTGTTTTGAGTAGGACACAAGTTATTTGGCCCTATTCTTCCTGAAAAACAGGTACCTACATAGTTAATCTACAAGAAAGAGAAAATGAATGAGAAGCTTGTTCATCAAGGAAATAGTTCTGTCTGTGCATGCACATATCCACCATATTCCAATCCCTTCAGAGTGATTCTGCGTAGTTTCAGAGGAAACCTAAGGCTTAGCATAGGGCCCTGGACAGAGGATGCTCAGCTAGATGCCAGCTGGCTGGACGCAGAACCATCCCCATACCCGAGTGAACGTAGTACCAACCTATAACCAGCTACAAAGGGGGGAAAAGGGCTTCCATCGATCGAGCTGTGACATATTGCGACCTGATAACATTTTTTTTTTTTTTTTTTGGTGGGAAAAGTCCATAACGTTTGCTGTTACCCCGTCTACCCCCACTGGACTTCAGCTCGAATGGGTAACGCCACTGAGATTTCCTTCTCAGCCTCTTCCCAGGCTCCAACAAGGGGGAGCACCCTTGCCCTGTGCTCCACACCACCTCCTCTCTTGGCCATCAGTCTGCCTATCTTATCATTCATTTGCCCATTTACCTCCCCCGGTGTCTGTGGCCCTCTGAGGGGAGGCGGCCTCATGGAGTAGAGTTCATTTCTGTGTGTCGAATGGACTCATGTGTCTACGCTGTGAAACACACACTCTTACTCTTCTTTATTCAGTAACATACTCTCAGGATGGTGTTCATCAAATATCTAATTTCTGTCAAATTTTAGCTAATAGGAAAATATAGTTAAGGGGCTTCTGTGAAAAATGCACTGACAGGCCAAATCCAGCAAATCTCAAGGCCAAATTGTGGTCATTCTGATTTACTGATAAGAATCGACTTCTGAATAGAACTGCCCTATGACCCAGCAATTGCACTATTGGGTATTTACCCTAAAGATACAAACGTAGTGATCCAAAGGGGCACGTGTACTCGAATGTTTATAGCAGCAATGTCCACAATAGCCAAACTATGGAAAGAACCTAGATGTCCATCAACAGATGAATGGATCAAGAAGATGTGGTATATATACACAATGGAATACTATGCAGCCATCAAAAGAAATGAAATCTTGCCATTTGCGACAACATGGATGGAACTAGAGCGTATCATGCTTAGCGAAATAAGTCAGGCGGAGAAAGACAACTATCATATGATCTCCCTGATATGAGGAAGTGGTGTTGCAACATGGGGGCTTAAGTGGGTACGAGAAGAATAAATGAAACAAGATGGGATTGGGAGGGAGACAAACCATAAGTGACTCTTAATCTCACAAAACAAACTGAGGGTTGCTGGGGGGAGGGGGTTTGGGAGAAGGGGGTGGGATTATGGACATTGGGGAGGGTATGTGCTTTGGTGAGTGCTGTGAAGTGTGTAAACCTGGTGATTCACAGACGTGTACCACTGGGGATAAAAATACACGTTTATAAAAGATAAAAAATTATATTAAAAAAAAAAAAGAATCGACTTCTGTGTGAATGGAAGTAATACAAAGAAATGCATTCCTGTAACATGCATATGTTCCATAAATATTTCCCGAGCGCCTGCTGTGTACCAAGGGGTAGTCTTGAGTAAAGATAAACACAGACAGTGAAGAGAGATGGAATGTTATTTCCAAATTAAGCTACACAGATGAACTATTCTTGTATAAATATAAACTTATGAATTTATATTTGTATCATTTATAAATATATAAATGGTCTTGCTGGGAATGGAGTTATACAGCAATTTAGTTTTAAAAATTATGGATTCTGCAAGGTATTATTTCTAAGGAACGGGCTGCTGCCGTCTGAAAGGCTGGAGGGTGTGGAGATCACGTGACAGGAGAGTGAACAGTGAAGGCTGGCGCTACTCCAGCAAAACCTCTTGCAATCCCCCCATCCAGCAACCCCAAGCCTGGGAACAAGTCTGCACCGTGGGCTCAGAGAATCAAGTCTCCAGAAGGGTGCACGAGCTGGGAGCTGGGAACCCCCTAGACAGGAGAAGAAGCAGCCCTGTTCTTCCTGCCCTAGTCACTTTGGCAAAGAGCAGCCCTCGACTTTCAAAAAATAGCACAGTTGCCCCTTGAACAGCGCAGGGGCTGGAGTGCCCACTGCTCCTGCCATTGAAAATCTGCCTGTAACTTTTGACTCTCCCCAAATTCTCCTACTGATATAGCGTGCTGTTGCAGAAGCAACAGTCCATGTATGTGCAACTTACATATGTATTAGATACTGTATCTTTACAACAAAGTAAGTGAGGGAAAAGAAAATGTTACCCAGAAAATCAGAGAAAATATGTCTACGGGGTCGTACACTATGGAGAAACAATCCACGTATAACGGGCCCCAGCCTGTGCCGTTCAAGGGTCAGCTCTACTCGCAAGCAGTTGGCCCTAACTTGCTAATAGTTTGCACACAAGTGTCAGAATTTACTGGCTCAGAAAATTGCTTCATGCTTCTCAGGGACAAAGACGGTGAGAAAAAAATAAAAGAGCTCTCTCCATTGCCTGTCTTTATTATGACCGGGTTTACTGGATGAAAACCTATGGGAAAGGCTTAACGTGACCTAATCTTTGGCTTCCTGGCTCTCCTTCTCTCGTCAGACGTAACCTCCGGAGATGACTCAGCAGCTTTCCCTGCAAAAGAAGAGTGTCTGAACGCGGTCTTTTCAGTAGCCAGAAGGAATGGATCAAGTAAGAAACTGACTGGGTTGCGGTCCTTGTTCTTATGAAATCAAGGCTGACACAGCATTTTAAATAGCAATCCGAGTTTCTTCCTGTCTTCTCCAGAAGGACAGTTTTGTGACATATACAAAAAGCCCAGCACTGACCTCAGGGTACAAGCGTGGAGAATCAGTGGTGTCTGAGGGGATTTTCTGCCATGTTTGAAGGTTCCACACCCCACAGTGTCACTAATGACTGAGGAACTGAGTTCTAAATTTCACTTAATTTGAAGTTAAATGTCAATAGCCAGACATGGCTAAGTGGCCTCTGTCCTGGACACCTCCACTCCTGTCACAAAAGCATAAATGGGGCCATAGCCCCTGTGCATGGGGGGTTTCTCTCAGAAGGGTGTATGGATTGGAAACCCAGGCAACCGGACCTCCATTGGGCCTGACTCCTGATAGCAGGGAAACCAGGAGGCACACCTGCCCGATTGGATTAGCAGGTTTGAGGGAAGAGTCGTCTCCAGCGGCAGGAGAGGCAGTGGTGGGCATAGAGTCACGTGAGGAGTCTTGTAAGAAAGACACACAACGTAGACAGCCTCAACACACCACCTCCAGGGCTGGCCTCCAAATTCTGAGTTCACAGGGTTTGACCTGCGCAGGAGACCCCGACAGGTGACCTCGGTCACGAGCCGGCTGAAATTAGGTTTCAAGAACTTAACTTTCTCCTGAAAGTCTTGCAACCCTCATGGCATCCCATCGTGCATTCTGAACCACCAGACTGCCTGGTGTGTCCTCACAAGAGTGGCAACGTCCTGTCCCCTGCTTTTATATGTATTTTTTCTCTCCTATGGTTCTCGGGTCACTTTTTCTTAATGGACGTGTTTTGATGTCATCCCCAGGACTTTCTCTCCCTTCCCGATGACGTGACTAGTTGGCACCAGCTGAATACTGCAGAGTCTCAAGTCCAGGGCAGACGGCTTTGGAAGGGGCACACACTGGAGTTTTCAGATGGGACGGACTATTTTGGGGCCGACCTCCTCAACTCGGTAGCGCCTGTGTGCAGCGTTGGAGTCAGGGCAGGGGGCTGCCTCGGCCGGGCTGTGATGGTCAGTCTCGTTCCGTGTTTTCCAGCTTCTGACGCTATCCTGGGTCTAGTCCACATTTCTTCAGTTCATCAGTGTTCGCCTGCAGGAGGCCATTCTTCCTCTTCCAATAAACCCAAGGGAGCTTCCTTGGGTACAAGTTTTTCAGCTCTATACCACAAATCCTGGGCAGAGGTTTGAAAGTAGGGCTGGAAATCGGATGCACCCCCTTGCCCCGGGAGCGGGTTTACGGTCTGTTTAGACGACAGCCTCTTGTGGTTCGTTGGGGGGCCGGAGGAGGTCCTGTATCTCCGTTGATCCGGCGCTAACCCTGGGTCTGCGCTCGCCCCGATGTCCCCCTGAGCCTGTCCTCCCGAGGTTTCCCTGAAGCCGCTTTCAACTTTCGTAGCTGTTTTTGGTGCCGTGACCTCGGAAACACACTTGCACGCCTCTCCCCAAACTGAGGAATTTCTCCTACATCTCCTACATTCCTGAATTATCATGACATGACTCTACATTACTGTACTGATGGCCTTTTTTTAAAAAATTAAATATTCTCTTAGAAATCCATTCTTTTGGGGCGCCTGCCTTCAGCTCAGGTCATGGTCTCTGGGTCTTGGGATTGAGCCCTGCATCGGGCTCCCTCTCCCTCTGCCTGCCTCTCTGCCTACTTGTGATCTCTCTCTGTCAGATAAATAAATAAAATCTTTAAAAAAATTCTAAAAAAAAAAAAAAAAAGCTTTAAAAAATCCATTCTTTCTGAATGTGATGATGAAGCATCTTTCCTGCTAGCTGGGGCTTTCACTGCTCATGGCGTCGGAGCCACAGTCTTTCCACTGCCCCTGCTATTACCCATCTCCTCCCGCAGATGGGTGCGTGGCTTCACCATGATTTCGTATTCTTGGCTCCTCTGCTGATGGAAGGAATTGTGATCCATCCCGTGTCCAGGTGGAAGTTTCTCTAGCGGAACCTGCACGCCATTCGTTGTAGAGTTTCACCCCCCGCCCCGCACCTCCTCCCCTACCTGGTGTACGTTTTCTCTGAAGCCGTGATACGCCGAAATACTTTATGTACTGACTTGTTCTCTGTGTCGAGCATCTGTCTTCCCACACGAGAATGCAAACCCCGTGAGGAAAGACGATCCTTTTGTTTCAGATAGGATGTATCCTGGGCTTAGGACAGGGCCTACCTGTGGGCAGGGGGTACAGAACTCTGCGGTCAGTACCTGCTCTGCCCACACGTCCTGCCTCTGTTTTCACTCTTTGAAAAATGAGTAATTAGGCGGTGACAGTCACATGAACTAGCCATTGTGAGATTTCAGGCTTGTAATCAGTGAACATGTTCCCAGACAAGGACAGACACCCTGGCGTGCTCTGGTCCGAGGCCCCCCGCCCGCACTGATGCTGATGGGGAGGGAGAGTGAGCCAACGATACACAAGTAGCTCTGCCCCGACACCCCGGGAGCGCTGAACACATATGATTTATACTGAATGATGAAAGAGCTGCCGGCAAGCTGACAGCAGGACTTATTTCTGTCAAAAATAGATTAGGGCAGCGATGCTGCTGGCGCATTCAGACACCGGAAGGCAGAGCCCCAGGCCCCGACCAGGCGCCCACTCCTTCCCCCTGCTGACCTTCACCTGCTGACTCCCGGGCCGCTGCCCACAGGCAGGCGCTCACGGCCTCATAGGAGGCGCTCAGCCGCGTGGTGGGGTCCCTCTTGGGCTTGGGCGGAGGCTGTTTCCGTGGGGAGGGGAGGCTGCTGCCGTCATCCAGGCTGGACACCGAGTGCAGAGACGGAGAGCGGGCGGACGGGCCAGCCAGGGCCTGGATCAGGCCGTCCGCCGCCAGGGGGCCCGGGACGCAGCTGTAGTGGCAGTGCCTCGGTCCAGCCCTATCTTCGGCTCTGGGGGGACAGAACACAAAGAGCCCAGATGCGTTATTGAGACGGTCACAATGAACCCGCTCACGCAGACATAATCTGGTTTTTTGGTGAACGGCCTTTCCCTGGGGTCCGAGGATGCGGGTCTGTGCTCTGGGACCGGCCGCACCCGGGGAACGCTGCCCACCCTCCTCGGCTGCTCACGGCCGCATGAGCGCGGTGCGGACCGTCGCGGCGACTCGGAGAACCTCAGCCCGCGCAGCACTGCTCACAGACAGCCACGTTTTCTACCAGGCGCGCGCTGAATGAATTTTTCACACTCTGATTATTAAGCAAATCAAAAAACCAGAATTTCAATCTGAATGATAATTTCTGGGAAATCCGTCTTAATAGAGAGTTACTGATGCATCAAATGCGGGGAGTTCATCACCGTCTCCCACTGCCAAAGAGTACGCTCTTGACTTAACACCAGCAATGGTTTACGCTTCTTTCTCTCTCTCTCTCCCCTTTTCTCCTTGCCAGTGAAACTCCACGAGCAATTATTTAATGATGGGCAGAATGATTATTTTTGTTCGGTTCCCCCATCGGTGTGTACAATGCCAAGCGAACTGTTGGTAGTCAATAAATAAATGGGAAAAGACTTCTTCACTTAATTTTATATCAAGCAAAATGAATACATAATCAAATGGGGAAATTGGGGTGGCTGTTGAGTTCCAGCAGCGAAAATAATAAATATTATTCGGGAAGTCAGATAAAATTGATAGTTATCTGGTTTAAAAAAAAGTCCCTTCTGGCTTCACACGTCAATGTAATCGTGTACCAGGGAGATGCCATGCGTTCATCGCACAAGGAGTCTCTGAGCATTTGTGTTTGTAATTATATCTTTGTGTGACAGCACACCAGCCGGGGTGGGGGAGCCACCACGAGGCAGAGCCAGACACCCGTGTAGAAGATGAACTAGCCTCAGATGAAAGCAGGGCACTCAGTGAATAATTTGTTTTCCCTGTAATGTTTAATTACAGTTTTCCGTATAAAGGGAAGTTTTTCAGTATTTAATCACGGAGATATTTGAAGCTAATTAGCGAGAGACACATCGCCATTTCATCTTTAATAAAAAATCATTTGACATAGGCAGCCGAGGCGAAGGGGAGTCATTTTCCGTGAGAAACGACCAGCTCATGCCAAGTTTCTACGGAAAAACAAACACCTGCCTGACGCCGAGGGAGGACCCAGGTCCCTGAGAGGGGGCCTGAGAATCAGGGGTGTCCCCGTCCTTCAGGGAGAGGCAAGACCGGTAAGTTGGAGAAGCACCAGGTTGCCTCCACACTTCTATCCCAAGCTCAGCGTCCAAAGTGAACTTGACGATGAGAAGTGTTTCCCCCGAATTTTCCCGTTGGCAACGAAACTGACAAATTACTAAGGGAAATATAAGACCGACAGAGCACCGATTCCACTTCTCTGTGTTCGGAGTGGCTTCTCTGTTGTTTGGCTCAGATTTCCAGAAGTTTCTATGAGTCACCTTATATATATAAAATTCTTGTATAAAGATGTCAAGAACTGAGCTGTATATTTTTGCTAAGACAGAAATATGAGCTCCCTTAAAACCGTGGCCTTGAGACAGTAAGCGATGCAGCATCGTAGGGGAAGTGATAACCGTTTCATACGGAGAAACTAGCAGAGGGCATCCATTGCGTGAAAAGAAAGCATGAGAAGGGACCCTTTTAGATTGCTCGGAGGTTTTGAAGAGCAAGTCACCCACACGCACGCCCATGCTCCTTCCCGTACCCACCGTCATATTCGACGGAACCCTGCATTAAGGACTACTGGGATTTTCTTGACTTCACTGGATCAATGATAAAGGTAATTAAAGTTGCATTTGATCTGCCTTTACCTTCTGGTTCCTGCCTCCTGCTTGTGTCCGGCGTCCACCTTCACTTTGTGGGAGGTAGCATTCATTTCGTTCCGCAGCCGGTCATTTTCACGTGCAATGTCAGAAGCGTTCTGAATGACCAGGGCATCGTAGGTCTTCAACCCCATGTCTTCCGTAATCTGCAGGAAGCTGTTGATGGACGTGACCTCTTGCTGTCTGATGCTCCTTTTCCGAAGCAAGTGCTGGCGTGCGAGAAACCCTCTTACAACTTCCATAAAAGAACACAATCATGGGTCAGTGAGAGGAGCAGAAGCGAAACCCAGACACACACACAGTCCCAACACACGGATGCCTCGTCAGATGCATCTCACCCAGAACTGGGATTTACAAAACCTTCTCATCTCGTGTTTGGGAAGGGATCTGCATTCAGCAACAATAACACCTAAGAGGCGAAATCTATAACCTAAGGAATGAGACATCCACACTTGTTTTTGAAACGCAGGCTAGACATGATGGTCCGGACGAAAGAAAGAAGGTCAGTGGGGAGGAACCCGGTCTAAACCACAGAGAATTCTGCAGTGTGGCAGCAACTGGGCCACTTTAGGGGGCACTGCTCATCTCTCGTTATATCCCAGTAGAACAGAAACGGCTGAGGCTTCTGGAAGTCGTCTTCAAAAACACGCACGTATTATTAATAAGACTATGATTGAACTCCTAAAAAACAAAACAAAACAAAACAAACAAGCAGTGCATTTAAGACTCTGGAAAGAGATTATGTGTGAATTGAGGACATCCTTCCTGCTCTCCAGGGAAAGGGTGCTAGCAAGAAAAATGTGTAAGAATTAGGAGAAACAAACGAGTGAACACACTTTGAAATTGCTAATATGTCAGTAACAAATGCTAAGACGTGAGAACAGAAGTAATGATGCCCACCATTTAAGGGCATTTCCATGTGTCGGGCTCTCCATCATTTCATTCCCACTTCATATGAAGGATGATTCATGAACCATGGTCTCCATTGTGCACCCAGAGAAAGAGAAGCTTAGTGAAGCTACGAAGGTTCCTCCATGGAAGCACAACCAATGGAGGGTAGAGCCAGGTTTCAAGTCTCCGTGCTTATGCACCCAAACTCATTCCCTTTCCTCGGGCCACCCAGATGCTGCTTGAGCTCCCTAGAGAGCAGGTCACCAACGGGGACGACCCCGGGAAGCATACTGTTGTCAACACGAAGAAGAACTTTCTAACGATGAGCGGTGTGTGCACAGGTCGGGCCAGCTCCTGCGACAGGGAGTCAGCGTGCCCGAAAGGGTCAAGGATCCCTTTTCCTGGGTGCCGTGAACAGGTGCAAATATCCAGCCACGCCTTTTGACCTTAGGACGCCACCCCTTCCAATTCCAAGTTTCTAAGGTCAGAAGGAGTTGCTAGAACTCTAAGAAGAACTAAAATCTCAGGGGAAGAAACCAATGTGTGTAGCAAAGACACTTTGTTTTGTTTATAGTGTCGAGGGTGGGGGGAAGTCCTGTAAAACATTAAGTGCTTTAAACTATTCTCTGCTAATAAAAAAAAAAAATGTGCGGCTTATCTAGAATATTCATTTTGATGCCTTTATTCGATTAGAAGGTGGAAAACCGAACACAACTTTCCATAATTATGGCTCCAGAGGCAAATAATATGCAGACGTCTAAAATGCTTAAGGTTCCCCCGACCCAATGGCGATACTAAATATTCAGTTACTTTGGAAGGCAGCTGTATGAAGTTCACTGTGAAACAGTCATGCTGAACCCATCTAAAGGGGGAAAAGAATTCGCAGTGAAAGGTATGATCAGACTTCCCGAAATGAAAAATGCAGCGTAGAAGGCAGAAGCATCAACCATGCGGTGGGCCTGAGAGATAAGAGAAGAGCTCAAATGCGTCCGTTTGCTCGCTTGTTCCTGGTACAGTAAAAAAAAAAAAAAAAAAACTCAGACACTTACTTTTTCAAAGGTGAAGAGAAGGGTATATTCAAGATGTTAATCTTTCAGAATAAAGGGAAGATTAATGTGGCCACGGCGGACGTTTTGTGACCCCGTGAGAGAAGAGCTATTCACCGCACGGACATTCACTGGGGGCCCTTGTCCCACATCCGGGAGATACCAACTGCTGAGACTTGCTTTCCTCAGTTAGAGGCAACTCGTAAAAATAAATTTGTCACAATCGATCACCAATACTTGTTCTCTTTCAGACAAGTTAAAAGTTGGCTCTCCTGACGCTTCCAGCCAGAACCAAGTGAACATGTAGGGTCAGGAAGAAACTTCCATTAGGAGTCACTGAATATTAAAATGCTTAAAGTTTAGGCTTTCTCCCCAACCTCACCATGTACAAAGGAAAAACGACAACCCTTGAAAAACAAAAAATAACTCCAGATTGTATAAATGTTGAGTAAATTTCACACTAGTGAAAAGTACTGAAGGGATTGTTCCAAGAGATATAAAAATAAAAATCAATAATTAATGCTTTGCATTTAAGAGCCTGTAGTTCTAAAGATACTTTTACCTCCATTATTTCATTTATGCAATCTGAAATTATGGTTTTTATTATGAAGTCACATTTTTAAGACCTGTCTCAGTTTTTATCTTCCAACATGAGGGGATACCTAGAGTTCTTCTTCACTTTCAGGTCAGTAGGGTCACCTGACTGTTTGCCATTAAATCAGGGAGATGTACCTAGTGAGCACCCCTGAGCGAAGAAGCAGTACACGTTCTTCTCCTTGTGTGGAAGGGAACATTTCCAGGAGAACTCGGGATCCCGCTCTACGTGCGGACACCATGACAGTAAATGGGATTCTCCATTGGCCCCAGAGCTCAGGGCTGAGGGCACTGGTCTGGGCGACGGGGCCCCCATCCCAGCTCCAGCTGAGGCTGTAAGGGCAGATGTTGAATGTGGAGGGGGGCCCAAGACTCTGCATTTCTGACTGGTCCCCAGGTGGTGCTCACAGGCACAGCAGGGGAGTGGCTGAGCCCATGCACAGAACTGCAATGGTGGAGTGCAGACTGACCTGGGACCCCAGCCTCTCCTTCCATGGATGAAGGACAAAGGGGCCAGATGCTCATAAGCCAGAGAGGAGCAGGGGTTGCCTACAGTTGGGGTGGACTGCCTCCATCCCCAAGGCTCCCTGCACCACTGCTGACCTCCAGGCTGCTGCAAGGGGCTTCGGCAGCCCAGGTGGAACCAGCCATGGGACCTTAGAGTCTGGAGGATACGGTGGACTGTGCCGGGGTCCTCTACTGTGTTTCTCGGGCACTAGATGTCCATGTTATGAAGAGATGACTGCTTGGAGTCATTGAAAGGGTCTTACTTGAGAGCACTGGGGGCAGAGGGCCAGAGGCTGGGGGTGGGGGAGAAGTCCAGGTGACTGTCGACAGGAGAGGGCAGGCCACCTCTCAGATGAGCAGCACGCAGGCTCCTGCAGGTGTGCTCCTGCAGAGCCAAGAGCCGCCCTTGAACACCTGTAGCCACGTTAGAGAACCCCCAAGGCCAGCCCACATGGGGGCCAGGCAGACAGAAGGGCTGCCCTGTTCCCTTCCTGTTGCCAGCCCCAGGGGAGTGTAGACAGGGGGAGACCCACGCCCAGACCCCCCACCCCCACCCCTGCAGGGCCTGCAGTGGCTAAGAGGGATGGTTCAACTTGGAAGGCGGTTCTAACATCCGAGCATTTCTCTTGGAAGGCGGTTCTGACATCCGAGCATTTCTCGGACGGGGCCTGTACTTCTGTGGAGACAGTCTGAAGCACCAGCATCTAGCAGGGTTTTTTAACGATCAGAAAACGATGGGGCCCCCCTTGGAGATTTCACGCAGGGGCTCCATGGACAGAGGCTTGAACAGAATCGAACCGATTTCTGCATCCACGAGCTGTGCTTGTGTTTATTTCCGGAGGGATCAGAGAGCTAAGCTCATTATAACAGGTTCTGCCAAAACTAGCCTGTGTATCTCCTTCTTTTACCTTTCTTCAGATATCATTTATGATATCTAATATAATCAAATCATTAAGCACATTAAAAATTAATGTTAGTAAGTGTATATATATTTTATAGGTGGCATAGTTAAGGTTTTGTTTTTTTTGTTTTTTTGTTTTTTTTAATGTGCCCATTTGCAATGGTCTCTTGGATTTTTGCAGGGGAAAAAATTCTGCACGGGATCTCTCCCAACACGAAAATGCTGTTGCTGTCGGCTATCCAAGATAATAGTCCGATATTATTGTCTCTATAAAGGAAAGGGAAGAGTTAAGGATTTTCCCAAGCCCGTGGAGGGTTCCATAAAATCCCAGCGTACCAGGGATGCTGATGGAAATGGCTTATATATGATTCTTAGGGGCATCTCAGTGCCTCGTTGTGGTGGACGGAGGCGGTGGTTCCCAGTGAAGATTCAAAGCTACGTCTTCCTGCCCTGTGCTTTCTGCCCAGATCAACAAGTGTGAATATTTGCAAGGTGCTGGCTGCGTACATTATAAAAGACGAATAGTCCCTCTTCATACCTCTGAGGGGGGGGGGTGAAACTTTGATATGAAATTTCATGTGGAATGACTACCAGATACAGCGGGGCCAAGCAGGCGTGCGCTGATTTACCGGAAGGGCTGTCTCAGCTCCCGGGCCTACCCGCACGTGGTGTCATCGCGAGGACAGAGGGGCCCACCGCGGAGAAGGTCCCACCAACATATCAACTCGGGGATGCCCTATGAGACTCTGTATTTCACAACAGAAAGGCGAGGGCGTGATTGTTACCTTTTTGGCAGATGATAATTTTTCTCTGGAGCCGCAGGCACAGATCATTGAGCTGGTCGGCGTGCCAGTATTTTAGAAACACTTTCCGGACTCCCATCTAAAACACAAACAGCAGGAGACATGACTGCACGAAGATACCAACAATGGTGCTGGGGGAACAGTCAGGCAAGAGATTTCTCCAGAAGAGGATTAGAAGAAACGCAGCTAACAATATTAATTCCGGTACATTTTCCCTAATTTCTTTTCCAAACGCTATGACATCTACTTGCAATCCCAAAGGTTTTATTCAAAAAGTGTGCTTGCCGTGTGCTCACATGGCATTAATGCTTGCAAAGGCCCACACAGAGAGTTGTGGTGACCGTGACACGTCTGGCCAAGGAGCGACACAGGCCTTGACCCCCACCAGGAGCTGAGACCATCCCCTTCTCCTCCCTCGGTGATTCTTTCCTTTCCTCAACTCTATGCAGAGTTGAGTCTAGGAGAAAGAAAATGATAAAACAAAAAGACCAATAGACCCCATAAAGCGGACACACAAATGTGTCATTTCCATAATTGTTTCCCACTACATGTTACTGTACGTTATCATACACCGACTGTTCATAGGCCCACAGTTACAAAGCTGCAGCCCCAAAGTAGAAAGTCATTGACAAAGTCATCTATGCGCCATAACCATCTAGTTGATTCTGTAAATGACAGTACAATAGGCATTTCCCTGAAGGATTTTAATTATTTTATTTTATCTTCTTTTGTTTATTTATTCATTTTTTCTGCAGCATTTTTAAGAAGCGTGTTACCAAAGCAGCGTCCGCAAAAGCTACGGTGGTGTGCAAGCTAGCCTGGGCGCACGGCTGCAGAGGAAGACAGTGGCCAAAGGGAAGTCTTCAAGCCACAGAATGAGAAACCACACCCATGCGTTGTCAAAATAATTTTCTTGGGTGTCGTGCGTATTGTTTAAGAATTCCCAGAGCTGGGGGTAGGTGTGAGGAATGCCCTTCACCGTGTAAATTCTCGTAGGCTTTGGGGGGAAGCAGGCGTAAATAATTCTGAGGAGGCTGGTAAATACTGACAGGAGGTGCTGGGGGAGCTCGGAGGTGAGGTTCTGCTAGATTAGGAAAAAGTAGTGCTCTGGCGCCCCTCGTGAAATGTCCAGGATCATCTTCTTAGAACTTGAGACAAATGCCACCATGACGAGAAGGCTCACGCGTGTGCTCCCGAGCATGCACGGGGTCGCTGAGTTGCGAGCACCCCTCCGCTCCAGCCCACATCACAATGACACCTTGCGCAGGTCACACTGTGCACACACTGTCAAGCACTGGAAGGGTTTATAGGTCAGACATGTCTCCAGAATGCCTGGCCAGAGGCAGTTTATGAAGCTTTTTATTTGGAAACTGAGTTTATTCCAGACCTATGCTGTCATGCCCCATCTAGCTGTCACATCCCCCTAGCTGGCCCCTTCACCACGAAACACATGGTTGTGCAAGAGACTGGGGCCTGAGTCCTCCGTGGTGGCGGTCAGGCCACTGAATCAGATCATGGGGCAAGTTCTCAACGACTGTCCTGTCTCAGAGGCTCCTGCTTGACTGGAGGCTGTTCTTTGCTTAGTTTTCTTGTAGTTTGCTGAGATCTGAGACACTCACCTGGGTGGGGGGCTACAGAGAGCTGTTACTTTTTCTCACTGTGTTGCCATTCTCTCTCCCGAGTTATTTTCCATAATTCATAGTCTTTTTCTTCCCCCCTTCCCAACTGCTGACTTATTTTGGCAGCCAACAGGAAGAACAGTTGGTACTGTCTGTGAGCGCCGCGGAACAAATCTGTGAGACAGGCACCGGGAAGGAGGGAGCATGGCGTCTTTCTGTTCATCGCTGACTGTCGTATGCAACTCATTGTGGGAAACCGAATCGCAAAGGCAAAATGCATGCAAACCTGTGTCCCAAAATGCAGTCCAGAAGAGTGACAGCCAATGATACCCATATGACCCAATGGGTGGAGTTGGTGATGATCCCTAGGGGAACTCATCAGGTGTGTGTGGGGGGGGCACTCAACATGGGGGAAAGACCTATGGAATGGAATTAAGACAATTAGGTTCCAGTTCCACTCTCTTAATTAAATGGGGACCATGGCTGGACGAGAAGGGAGTTGGACAGGACGACAATGAGGTCCCAGAGTGACATTTCTAACAGCCATTTGAAACATGGAAGTAGGTAGATCTTGAGATGCTGGGGATATGAGGGAAGATAGTGTCCTCAAAGACAAGCTTCCTGAGGAAGATCAGCAGTGAGCAAAAATGACGAGTTACACCTAAGGACGGGGAATCAAGATGGGGTTAGGTAGGAGTCATGAAGAAACAAGTTATCTCAGCCATGTGGTCTTGAAGGATGGGCAGGAATTCTCCAGGGTGTCTAGGGATAGAGGGAGAAGATGAATGTGGAGCAGAAAAAGCAGCCTGTGAACAGCTAGGGGCAGAAAACCATGTTAGGGGCTAGTTGCACCAACAGTGATGAGGGAAGGGTCCATTCATGTAACCGGTGGCCACATAGTGAAGAATACTCCAGGAAAACCTGGACATTCTGATATGAGCAAAGTGGATCCCCTGGGAGATTGAAAGAGGATCTCAGCTAAATTTCCTAAAAATGACTCCTGAAATTGTATTTGAAATTTATCAAGTTCCTTCCTAAAACCATCTGAAGAATGGGTTGTTGGACTTGGCTCGGGAGATACTTGGTGAAGTGAGACAATATCATGTCATCAACGATTTGGATCGGGAAGAACCTACCACAGCTGCCTGTGTCTTGGCCAACTCTTATTCATCCTTCATTACCGAGCTCAAGCCCCACTCCCATTTTTAGATTTTTGAGAGTCAATAATCCACTTCTAGTAGGCTTTGATGACTTTCACTTGTGTCTCCAGAACACCCTATGAATGATTCCTCATTTATTATATTGCATTGCATACTTTCCATTATGCATATACATTTACATCTCTCCTGGAGAATATGAAGATATATTCTTGAGCTTCACAAATGGTGGGGATGTGGGGAGGGTGGATTCAGATTAGAAACAGAACATAAGGAATTGTGAAGTCCTCGTATAAGAAGATGAGTCATCGCAATGGATGATAATGTCTTCAAGGATGAAAATAAGTTATGACGGTCATTGAAAACATGAGCCGGACCCTAAGTCATTCAGCAAACCGGAGAGAAGTCATGGCAGCCAGTAGGTGATAGGACAAATCATGGGGGCGAGGAAAGAAAAGTGGGGTGAAGATAGTCTACAAGTGGTGTAGACGTAAGACAGAAGGCTGGGGAGCAATGAGTCAGCTAGCCCCACTCCCCCACTGAGACAAAGGAAGTGAGAAAAAGTGAAACCTCCTGACAGTATTTTCAGGAACGTCCACTTTCCAGTTCGCATATGGAGGCTAAATTAGAAGGGGCGTAAATATGGAGGCAGTAGGGTTTTTTCACAGCATCTTAGAGATTTCACAGGGCCCGAAGGCGGGTCTGAGTGCTTCACACAGCAGATCTGCTTGTCTTGCAGGCAGGATAAAAGGAGTCCTTCCTGAGATCCATGGATTGGGACAATGGCAAGGGAAGAGCTGGGTGGGAACGTGAGACATGGGACATTGGCGGGGGAGGGTGTGGTGCTAGACAGGCAGATGTTCCTCTGGGAGCCAGAGGGCTAGACCTGCTTCCCAGGCTCCTTCCGAGGCTCTGGTATGATTGGGCCCAGGAAAATTCTCCAGAGGTAAAACCAAAGGTTCTGTAATAAGGGAGGCTTCTGGGCTTGCATTTCAGTGTGAGGAGAGGGGACAGAAGCCCAAATCTACACAGGTGTCCCGCTAAGGCACAGCCTTAGACTCTGTGGGTATGGCTGGGTATTGGGCCACCATTACCTTCAGATGGCCAAAAAATTCTTCATTCGGCTACTTGGGCTTACTTTGTGCTTACCCTATGGGCCTACCCATTCATTCCTTCATTCACTCTTTACACATACATACATTTTACTGGGTAATTTATTTGTGGATTGGCAATATTTGGAGATATCCATTGGAAATGTTAACATTTGTTTGACTTTGCTGGTCTTTTAGAGATGGCATGTTTAGAGTAAATGCTTCTTCTTTCCTTGAAGAATGAAATTCATCATTTAGTAGTATTTTGAATTTCTTTGTCAGAAACTATTTTGAATAACACACTGTATTCTTAAGTCCTCCGTTATCCCTCAGGATAAGGATTACGGGGACATAAATCTAGGAATCTTATTTAACCAGGAAATCCAGACAAGATCAAAAGGATTCTATATTTTTATTGTCTATTAATGATGTTGACCAGGAGAAAAACGTTGGCCATTTTAATTTTTTCTGTGGAATGAATTCCCGTCAAGTTACTCCCATCATCTCTGCCTTGGTGTGCTATACCAAATCCAATAAATTAGGATTCACTTGGAGGCAACGAAATGTTCCAGTCACCCACATTTTTTATTTTAGTTGCGTTCTCTTATAAAATGATGTTTCTCACGACCAGAGAGAAGGAGAAGGAGGGGTTAAAATGTTCGCCTCCTGAGCCCTCTCCCTGTGCCCTCCCTAGAGGCAGAGTGTTCTGATCTGAGATTAAAATGTTAATGTCATTCCGACTCCTGTAAAAGTAAACCATCTGTGAATTATAGTCATTGCTATTTTTATTAGAAAACCATTAGGTTTTTTTTTTTTTTTTTTTTGGAAGTGACAGATTTTAAAGGATTAAACAAAATTGTCATTGATGACTTCGAAAGCTTCAATTCCTGCTACAGTTTTGGGGGTCTTTCTGGGGGGGTGCTGAGGGAGCACGGACAGCTGCTGGAGGGCGCAGGGATGGCACGTAGGTAAACCCGAGGCAGCCCCAGGTAGAGACCAACGGGCCCCGTGAAGATACTCTTCTCTCTTCTCTCCTTTTCCTCCTCACCATCACTGAAGGCTGCCTCCCATCACAGAGGTGTAGACAAAGCACAGGGGAGGCAAGCCTGCTGGCAGAGGTGGCCCTCCTGTGGAGGGGTAGAGGGACAGACCCTCCAGGTTTCCATGGGTTTCCATGGCAACCCAAGGACTCCCACAGGAGGAGCCTACTACTGGCCTTGCCCTTTTAGGTACGTCCCCCATTCACTGACTGGGAGACACGGGCAAAACCATCTTCAGAGTGATCTTTCTAAACATCAAACTCATGTTACTTTCCTGCCTAACATGATTTAATAGCGGGCAATTTTCAGGATAACGTTCAAGCTCTTTGGAAATGTTTATCAGACTTTTTATACTGTGGCTCTATTCAGTGCATTCAGACATATCTATTCTCTAACTAGATCATGTTGTCTGCTATTCCAAAAGGGAAGCTTGCTTTTCTACTCTGGCTGAACACGTACTATATACCTTTCTCCTAATCATCTCCTGGAGAAGCTCCTGTCCACCCTTGAAAACACAGAGGGCTTGGTGAACTCTGAGTCTAGCGTGTACCTCAAAATAATGAATTCATTTTAATAGCATACCCACGTCGCTAACACATTTTGTCTATACCTCCAGAATAGCGCTAGTTCCTGATTTTTGTCATTATTTGTGTACCCGTCTGAATATTCAACTTGACTGTGAGATACAGTGGGCTAGGATGAGGTCAGGCAAATACGAAGATCTTAAGTCACATCCATCAAGGTGGAGAAGATGACAGCAGACAGGACACCAAAATGAAGAAAGCAGAATTTCAAGAATGATCTTACTGGACACGAGCTACAACATGAACCCAGATACTAAAAAATAGTTCACTTGACATACATTTTAAAAACGAAATATAACAAACTCTTTGAACTTGGTCATTCTGCAAAAACGCATCTAATGAAAAGAGTAAGAAACAAAAACGTTAACCTTGCATATTTCTGGGGCCACCAAATTTCCCAGATTTCCCAAATTCCTCCAATTCTTTACCTGCCTCGGACTTGCACATGGCCTCCTGTTTATTAACCCTCCAGAAGCCTTCATGATTCCATGAAGCCTAGCAGTTTAAACGTATGACTTTGGATTCGGCATTCAAAGTCCTCCACAATATGATTTTTGTTCATCTCTAAAGAGCTCACATATTTGACTCTTCTAAAATAGGTGTTTTTTACTGCTACTTCCACATCCCACACACTCTACGTGAGCGGAAAACTGGTGCCAGGCTTCTGTAGATGTGACCGAGGGACGGCGGCGTTCTTACGCATGGAATTTGTATTGAACAATGTTGTAGTCGCTGTCCGCGTTATGTTAGATACTGCCCTTCTGTATACCTATTATTATTGAAATATATTTATTAATGATCACCATACACTTAATAATACCTTGTGGTGAACGCTTGTTTTATTTTTTTGCTGCAAAAATGCTCTATTTTCCTTATTATTGATGAATTAATCCTTGAAAATGTTAATATCCCTTACTTTAAAAACACTAGCTTTATTCTAAGAAATACTTCTCATTTAAAGACAAGGTATCTCATGTTGCAGCTGCATCAAAAGTTGCAGACATAGTTGCGTCATTCGCTGTAATACAAGCCCTCCAAAAATATGCCCACTATCTCTTCAAGTGCCCTACCAAAGTAGGTCTGTTCCCAGTTTTAAATCAGCCTTCCTGACAAGATTCTGAACAATACCGTCTTTATGTGTTTTGATGTCTGCGTCCCTGTCCCGTCAGCCTTGTTTTCCTCCCTGCGGATCTGAGAATGTCATTGTGTTCCTTTAAAACACGGCTCTTTCTACTTTTACCACGCGAAGCACTTTCTGTGCCTACCAGGTAACCTTTTCCAAACAGAAACAGCTCCAAACCCCAGCACGTCCATATGCCCACCACGAACAGTCCTGCACGGATTCCTGGTTCGGTGTCATTTTCACATACTCTCGGGCGCCTTGTATCTAACAGCTTTCCTGACTTTCCTGTCTCCTACATCTTCACCCATCTATGCTCTCAGTGGTCTGTCCTCCCAAGCTGCTTAGTCGCTCATCATCCCCCCCCCCCCCCCCCCACTCCTCCAACTGTGCCTCCCTCTCTCCAGTCACTCCTCCACCATCTCTCTATTCATCCCCACATCCACGAGTATGTCCATCCACCCATTTATCCAACCAACTACACAGCAGTCCATCTGTCCATCTGTCCGTCCATCCATCCATCCATCCCAACATTTGCCAGGCGCTGATACCCAGCACCTTGCCAGGTTCTAGGACCCCAAGGATGAATAGAATACGGCCTATCCTTTCAAGAAGCTCAGAGCAAGAACCATTTAACTAAAATTTATCTTCCTCAAGCTGAATTAACATATTTCCCTATTTGCTTCTTGGATTCACTGTGTTTCTAAGGATGGACATTATTTTATGTGTGTACATTTCATTGTTATTATTTCAATACTTCACATTTTCATGGCAGCTTTGAAAAACTACCAAATGGAAATATTCTAATGTTCAGCCTGGCTCTAAATGTATTTTTAAACATCCTCAGAGGATACATTTATACTAAAATACAATTTCTCTTTGTTATAAATAGACTATTCTTGAAGTTTAACTTCAACACAGAGAAGATAATTACAGCCACACACATCGAACAGAGTACCACGTCTTCAGGTATTTGAGGAAGGTGGTTCTGCTTGAATTACATATAATTACAGGTTTAGAAAACGAATTACTCTCACCTAGAACGGTATGACCTGTACAGCAAACAGAGATGAACAAAAACTCCTATTCTGAGCCGATTGGTGAGTAACTCCCTATGTGACCCCACACATGGCTTCATTCCAGAAATCATATCTAGGTGGTCAAGAGCTTGACGAAAGCAAACCTCTTCAGCTCAAAGTTACCCATCAGGAAAAGCAAACCAAAGCCAGAGCCTCACAAAGCCGATCGGCTTCAGAATCAGAGAGGAGGCCATCGGAGAGGTGGATGCATTCGTTGAAGGAACAACATTGGTCTCGGTTTTTAACAAAATGGCCTCGATACTATGAAAAATTACCTGCCTCGTGGAATGTGTATGCTATAAATGATTAGCTGCAGTGAACACACAGTCACAGCCCGCTGTCCTGCCCGAGGCCTGCGCACACACGTGCGCGCACACACACACGTACGTCCAGGGGGCCCTCCCCCACCAGTGTCTGCCAAGTCTCTACCTCGTGTGTCTTCTGAGGTTTGCTTTGCTTCTAAAACTGGGACGACTCATGCCGCCCTGGCTCTTATATCATTCGTCCTAAAGAGCATTTTTAGATATTAAAAAAAGATACTTACATCGATTTCCGAATTTTCCAAATATCTGTAGTGTGTGTGCTCACATCTTCTCTGAGACTCATCGGCATGGATGTTTGCGAACCGTCTCTGCTTTCGACTCCCAGGGAGTCAGGCCTTCGTGTCATCTCGAGAACCGCCCTATTTCGTGTGGCCGACTCACACTTGTTAACAACGTCGGTTTTACAGGAGATTTCACTCTTCAAGGGAGTTAATAGGCCCATCCACCAAAGGCCGCTGTCCCTTCCCCGCAGCGGCTCCCCGTCCCTCCCACTTCTGCTGCTGCAGGCCGTGTGCACTGGCTTCCCCGCCCTGCTCTTGCGTCTGGCAACACACTGGTTCATGCTTAAAGCATAAATCAGGTCACCTCATTATCCTCTTTAAAGCTTATGGATGGCTTCATGGTGAACTTGAAGCGGAATGTGGTGTTTTGATGCAACCAAAGTCCCACGGGCTTGGTCCCTGCTCACCGCTAAGCCTCATTCTCAAGGTGGTGACTTGGTGTCCCCAAAGGGTGAACCCAGTTCCTGATCAGCAAAAAAAATCCTTGGCTATTACAAGGTTTGAGGCATCCAGTAGGTGCTTAATAAAGGCTTGCTGCAGGACTAAATAACGCCAGATCGATACACATGAGACAGAGCCCTGGGTAAAGCATGGACAGAACCGCCACTTTTTAGTAACTGTCAGGCGATTGTTAATGACCGCCGGGGAGGACTGAGCTCTGGAGGACCACAAGTCACTGTCAGAGTGAAGGATTTTTTTTACTCTTCCCAGTAATCAATTTGTTAGTAATTTCTCTCATTAATTTTCCTCCCTAGTGCAGTGATAATGAAAGCATAAGGTTGAGAAACACTGCCCCATGGCATCGTTCTCTCCCGTCTCCCAGTTCTCCCAGTTCCTGGTTCTCCAGTCAGCCTGCCCCCCCCCCCCCCAGCCCTCAGCTGAACTTGTCTCAGGGCGTGGTACCGTCGGCTCCCGCCCTGGACCCTGCCTCCTGCTCCTCAACTTTCACATCTCAGCCCACACGTGTTCATCGTAGAGATGCTCTTCATGACAACTGCCTCTCTAAACCAGCGTCCTGTGGGTTCCTTCCCAGCACGGATTCCTGACCTTCTCCATTAGCTGACTGTGGTTCCCCCTCCCCGTCTCGGTCCTGCTAGCTCGCAAGCCTGTGGAAGAAGGCCACGGCGTTCCACCTTAAAATGCACCGTATCTCCTCGTGTAGTTTCAGGGACATCAGGGGTGCTCCAAAGATGCTTGTTGACTCAATCGGCTAATAATCCTGAGCTGGAGGAAGTGAACTGGACTTGTAGGGGACGAGAGCTGGATTAGGAATGGGCACGGCTCCGTTTCCCGGACCGGTTATTAAGTGCAGGTCTTACACGGAGCCCTTTGTGCAAGGAAGCTGAGAGGAACGCTCTGAAGAAGCTACCATGTCGGGAAGGCTTGATGGTGGACACCTTCATTTCCCAAGAAAAAATGTGGTAGTCAGTACATTTATTCATTCCTTCAGCAAATACATGTTCGGTATCTACTGTGTACCAGACGCCGTTGGGAAAGTAATAGTGAAACACACAGACACACACACACACACACACACACGCACGCACGACAATACTTATTGTATGTATCTAGAGAGATATATCTGAAGAAGACGTGGGAGTTTTCCTCAGTGGAGTTCAGAGTGAAAGAGGAGAGAGACACACTGCCCAGGAATCAGACTTTGTAATACTATTTTTTAAAGCTGACTCAGCAAATTCACACCCAACCATTGAAGTACATAGCTCTGGGTAGTTCGATGATGGGTGATCTGTATTTTTTCTTTAATTTTCACTATTTTTCAAATTCCTTATTAAGAATAAACACCAGTTTCATAACACAAATGTGTTCGTGTGTGTGTGTGTGTGTCTAGTACAAGAGAAAAAAGGAAGTCAATATTGTGCATGGATATAGTAATTCTCAGTTTATAATGCACATAGCACCAAAAGATACTCTAAGATCCCTAACGTTTATTATTTTTAGCATTAATAATTCTAGAGAAAGGAAAGGGATGTGAGAGAAAGAATAATTTTATAGGCTATTTTCTAGCCTGTACTTACAGCTGATTTATGAAGTGCTCCTTGAGTAATAAAACAAAGGTTATAAACCATTAATTTATTGTGCTAATAAGAGCCAAGGGCTCTAATACCATTGTCTTGTCTTAGAAGATATAAAAAAAAGTAGAAGGTGCTTAAAACTTCAACAATTTCTTGCTCTTACTTTTATTATCTTTTCTCTACTGTACTATTTTAGATTAATGAAATAATAAATCCTTCATCCAACTGATTTTATTTAATGTTATGGTAAAATGTTAATCTTGCAATGCTCAGCACTGTAAGAGGGGCTCCTTCAAAGACCATATATTTTATGGAGACACGCCATGAAATCTAGGCCACCCTGTGAAAATCACACTAGAAGATGACGGTAAGGAAAATAATTCTTGCAATTTTTTTGTTAGTGAACCAACACAAATAGGAAAAGTGTATTTCCCTAGGATTTGGGGTTTGTCTTTTGTGAGAGCCCCTGGCTGTTTCTTTCCGGATCTCTGTCCCTCTGTCCCTCTGCCCCTCTCTGTCTGTCTCTCTCTCACACTCACATGCCCACACGCGCGAGGGTAGCCCTCGTGTCGTGGGCTAGTTGGGAGGAGCTGAAGCTCCCATTCTGTTCCTCACTTCCTGCCTGTCCACTCGTGGCCAAGTCCCCGGAAGTCTTCCTGGGTCTGCCTTCTCATCCTGGCGCCATGTCGCCTTCTCTCAACTCTCCTTCCAGGGTTCCCAGCAACAGTCCCCTGCACCCCTGTCTCGAGGAGCCTGCCCTCACTGGACTCCCCTCCCTGCCTTCCCGCAGAACTTCCCAAAGTCCTCGGAACATGACCGAAGGGACAGTGAAACTTCACCACGAAAGCCTTCCCCGGCGCGGGCCAGCCATTCCCCCGCACCGACGGGCCCTGCGCTCTGAGCCTCCGTGTCGGCAAACGGCGCCCCCAGCCGCGCTCGCACGGACTCCGACAGATTTGTCTCTGCCTTCGTCATCCCACCAGATGGCTTTAAAATGAATACAGCATTCAAATAACTACACAGAAACAATCATCCTATAACCAGTTGATTCATAGAAAATGTGTGAAAATCAGATTATACCATTTATTTTTCCACTTAGAATTAGTAGTTTCAAAAGTTTTCACTTTACATAAATGACATAACACAGCAAAACAAGCATGTTCCACATGGGCCTAAGTGCCTGCCAGTCACTTTGCCGTGGTGTGGAGAGACCAGGGCAGAAAGCGGTTGATTCCATGTGCCTAGCTTCGGAGGGATTATTTTCAAAGGCGCCTGAAAGTCAAACTGAACTAAAAAATGGACGTATTTAGATAGAGCATGTATCAGAATAATTGTTAAAAACAAACCACGGACGGTTAATAACTTGCGGATCCACACAACTTGCTTTCAGTCTGTGACTTAATTCGAGCTCTCTGCATTTTTTCCACAAATGAAGTCACCTGAAGACTCTGTTTCATCAAGAAAACTGTACCTGGTGCGACAGAGAAAACTGAGATCCTGCAAGAAATAACACGGGGATCTCACAAAAGTACTGCAAGTCAGTCATATTGTGTCTGCTCAGCTTAATTCCAGAACCTTCCGCTCCTCCTCAAACAACTGGTGTGAATCCACATCAAACAAGGCCAAGGCACTGACGAGGCCGCCATATTTGAAAGAACAAGTCATTTCATTGTCTGCACGAACAAGAAACGACCAGAAAGAAAGACTCCTTGGCAGTCACCACTACATCCTGATTATTTTTCACTTTTGTTCAAAACAAAAGCATCTGATGTGAAAGCCACGATGTTGAGAATGTTAAGAGAACAGCATCACGAGCGGGTTTGCCAACACTTGTGGCGAGTGGTTGGAATCCTGTGACAGGAGGCGGGAGGGTCCTTCAGGAAGTGAGGCGGCCGGGCGCCTGGGGGCCTCAGTGGGTTAAAACCTCTGCCTTTGGCTCAGGTCATGATCCCAGGGTCTTGGGATCGAGCCCCACATCGGGCTCTCAGCGGGGAGGTCTGTTTCCCCTTCCTCTCTCTGTCTTCCCCTCTGCCTACTTGTGATCTCACTCTGTCAAATAAATAAATAAAATCTTAAAAACAAAAAGAAGTGAGGCAGAAAATACAACAGGTTACTTAGCACTTAAAGGCAAAAGCGCTTTGGAGCAAAACAGAGTCAGTGTGACGAACATGTCTTTTTCATAAATGCTCAAGATAATTAATTTGACCCTATATAATATTCTATTTAAATTGTATTTATGGGGTGGTAACAAATTTTAAAAATAATTCTCAATTACAGAAAGTAACTTATGAACACATTTATCTTCGAATCATAGAGATAGGCTGCACTTCTGACTGTCGTCCAAACAATGCCCTGGATATCACCACTCTCAGGTTTTTGTGGTGAATTATTCCAGATCGTAAACAGTCTTAAACACCCGTGTGTCCATGTAAAATGTATAGTATGATTTGGCAGCTTCTTAGGGACCAAGACTTATCCGCTACCATCCACTGCGCCTCCTGTCCTGGGGACGCAGGAGCCAACTCGACACACGCCAATCCCCGGTGACGGACAGGCTGTCCAGACCTTAGAGAAGGTGTGCGACCTGTGTGCGACCTGAGGGCTGAGAAGGGAGCAGGGCGGAGGGAGCGAGCGTTCTGGAGAGCTGGGGCCCCAGCAAGTCCGAACACGGGAGGGAGCCGGCCGGCAGCCTCAGGCTGGGGATTTACCGAAAGGGCTTACGACGACTCTTCTGAGACTGCCCTCGCTCAAGTCCTGAGCTGCAAGCCAGTGTCACCTTGACTCCGTCTCCGGGACTGTCTCCCAGAGCTGTTTCCGGCCCGGGGCTGCCTAGAGGGCCGGAGCCGGAGCGGGGGCTGGGTCTGGGTGTGCGACGGACTGGAGTGAAACCCCGAGAGTCCTTGCTTGGCTGCAGCTCTCCCTGTCCCTGTCCAGCTGCTCTTGCTCCTCTCGCTCACCCTCCCTCCTTCTCCTTTCCCCCCAAGATGCAGTGAGGAAGGGGAGTCCCAAAGCTCTGGGCTACGGTCTGGGTAAGAGCGACCGGGATCAGAACCAACCTGCCACGGGCCGCTGTCCCTGTGACTCTCCTGCCCCGGCCAGGTGAGCGACCAGCGTGAGGACACACGGACCACGATCTGCTCAGAGTCGTAACGAGATCGCACGTGCCTCTGGTCAAAGCTCACGCCGCGACGCAGAACCTTTGCCTTTCGAGTTGCGTCATCTGAACAGCAGCGCTTCAGATGGTTGCGGTAAAAGATACAGATCCAGTCAAATGCCGTGGGAAGACCGCAGCCTCCGAGACACAGATGCAGGTCTCGGCAGAGAGGCCCTTCCGCGGAAACTGAGCGGGAACCGCACCCGGGCCCTCGGTCAGCAGGGCCATCTGCGAGGCTCCATCGCCTCCTCTCTCAGACAAGCTCATTACATCCACCCAGCCGACTTTCCTTTCTCCGCGTACCCTTGTTATTAGGCTTAAATCAAAGAAGGCCAGAGCTCAGAATAGTTATAACATGTTCTACAGATGAGAGGAATCACCGTGCATAAAATATTAACATTTCCAGGGCCTCCCACACTGACTCCAGACCCACAACTCCGCGGAGAATCAATCAGTAAACAAACCCAACAGCACTGAACGGAGCAGGTCTCTCTCCGCCTCTGAAGCAGAAGCGGACGCGTTGCTACGATGTACAAAAGTGGGAGAAGATGGGGCGCGGACCCCCTGCTGACGCCTCCAAGGCTCCCCTGCACGGAGTCTGATCCATGTAAAGGAGAGCGGAAGCGCCCACTACCAACACCTCCAAGACCCATCAGAGCGGCGGCAAGAGGCTCATCGTATTTTTAGCAAAGAGAATTGAATTTCCAGCTAACGCTCTGCGCAGTTTCGCACAGTAAAGATGGCTCCGATCCCTGCTGGCTCCTAGCGCTGCTTTTAAAAATATGGGCACAAGGGACTATTAATTCCCGCTAACCATTCAGACCCAAGGATGAACACTGACTGCTTAATAGAAACGCACATCGTGACTCTCGGTAATTTGGGAATCGTGCTCCAAAACGACAGCCATCCGTTAGGACCTCACTGTGGCTTCCACAGCTCCGTGGTGGATTCATCCTGGTCCACCGCCGGGAGGGAGTCCGAGCCACTCCTCCAGCAGCGAAGGACACGTTTCAGACACATGCTTTGCTTTTGAGACTGGAGAGTCTGACTTTCCAGGTCAGGAATAAATGATGTTTAAAAAAAAAAATTCTTCTGCTGGGTCACCTAGGTGGCTCAGTGGGTTAAACACGTGGCTCTGGATTTCGGCTCAGGTCATGAGATGGAGCCCGGCCTGGGGCTCTGCACGGGACATGGAGTCTGTGGAAGATTCTCTGTCTCTCCCCTCTGCTCTTCTCGCTCGCTCTCTCTTTCTAATTAAATACATTATTTAATTGCAAATTCTTTTGCTCTCTGTCTAGCATAAAAGTGTAACATGAACAAGCTTTATTTCTAGGAAGCCAAGGATCTGTCTTACTGTAGAAAGTACACGGTGGGATGCCTGGGTGGCTCAGTAGGTTAAGCGGCTGCCTTCGGCTCAGGTCATGATCCCAGCGTCCTGGGATCGAGTCCCACATCGGGCTCCTTGCTCCGCAGGGAGCCTGCTTCTCCGTCTGACTCTGCCTTCCACTCTGTCTGCCTGTGCTCACTCTCACTCTCTCTCTCTTACAAATAAATAAATAAAATCTTTAAAAAAAAAAAAAAAAGTACACGGGCCGTTATGTTTTGGAGACGCTGAAGAAAGCCATCTTCCCTACCAGCTCGCCACGGAGCACACAACCCGACACGCGGAGAGTAAAAGGGTTCATGTATTTCTTTCGTCCCGTATCTTTAGTCTCCTTTTGGGGAGTGAAGGAGTGGGGAAAACAGACCAGTGCAGTGAAAGGGGAACCTGTCCCCGTTTTTTATTCTGATGCACTTCTTCAAAGTTCCTACGCGTGTTGCGATATAATACCTCCCGCAGCTGCGATTTCGAGTGTCCCAGCCCACACAGTGGTGCAGAAGGAATGGCTGTCAGGAGGCACCTGTGTGGGACCCCGATCAGAGGACCGATGTGTGTCGCACACCGGGCTTACCACCCGCTGGGGGAACACCTCTTCCAGAGGCCCTCGCCTTTTCTCCACAACCCATGCCGCCTTTCAGTATTAATAAAGCATATTATCCTTATCTGTGCGTCTTTCTTCTTCTTCTTCTTCTTTTTCTGAGAGAGAGAACGGGAAGAGCACGAGCAGGAGGCGCGGAGGGAGAGAGAGAATCTCAAGCAGAGGCCGAGCTCAGCAGAGCCTGACGCGGGGCTCCATCTCGGGACCTGACTTCACAGCCTGAGCCGAAACCAAGAGTCAGACCCTTGACCGACCGTGCCACCCAGGCGTCCCTCGGAATATACTTTAAAGGGAAAAAAGTACAAGAAAATCTCAGAGTTCCGTGTTCGGGAACCACTACTGCCCAAAGACTTAAAAATCCCAGCAGTGATTCAGTCACGATGACGTCCGCGTCCTAGAGCCCGTGTCCCCGTTCTGAATGTGAACCCGCCTCTCTGCCCCGGCTGCAGGGCGGTGAGTGGACGCCGTCCCACGTTAGCGACCCCCCCTCACTCCCTTTCCAATCCCACGTCCGAGTACACGGCTCCTACCGACCGCATGCGCCTCTGCCTTCAGACTATTTAAAGCTCGTCCCATTATTGGTTGAAAACAAAGGAAAAGGAGAGAAGGTAATAGAGAGAGAGACTGGGCGGCACAGACGATGGAGTCATCAGTCATCAGTCTGACATTCCAGGTTTCATGTCCTCTTCCGCAGACGCAGGAAGGGCCAGTGCCAGCCCCCCCCCCCCCCCCCCCCCCCCCCGTATACGCCGCCACATACAACCAGTGATTCCGAACCATCAGGAGGGAAACACCCATCTCTGGCCTCGTCTGTTATCTTACGTGGTCTCTTAGAGATGCCCAGGCTTTTCAACATGACATTTATGGCTGCTTGTGGTAATTGTTAGTTCTGCCAAAGCGACTGGCAGCCATGCTCTTTGCCACGTGGGCACGTTCTGCTGTTCTACGGCTGGAAACATCCCAGGCCTTCTGATGTCTGCGTCTTTCTTCTGTTTCCCATTCCTGAATCGCCCTTGGGAGCAGGATGTTCCCAAATGCTTTCAGAAGTTTCAAACCTCGTGTTCTCCACACTCATCACAGACAGCATTCTGATGTTATTTCAGGTGCTGAACAAAATCAGAACTGTACCCCGCTGTTTCTGGCGAGCCCCCCCAGGCTCTTCTGTGTCATGATCGTTCTTCCTTCTGGAAGGAGGAGCTCTCGCTCCCACGGGTCCCTTGACTCTGCCAACCAAGGGGTCACACAAAAGACTGAATATTTCCAGACACAAACCTTTTGCCATGGAGTGAGGTAGAAGGGACAGTGACCTCTCCGGTGTGTGGCAGCTGACAGCAAACAGGGCCCCCCCAGCCCTGGACGAGCCAGGGAGCGGGTCTGAAGAAGGCAGGATCCAGGCGAGGGGCCAAGAAACCAACGCCCTCGTCTGCTCTCCCCTCACTCCCTTAGAAAGCCCGAGTGACAAGGGGACTGACACACGGGCCAACAACATGCGGCACGAACTTCTTGTCCGTGCTATGGAGGGAGCCCACGGGCCCTCCTCGCATGTCCCCCACCACACACGACAACGGGAAAATCCGAAAGACCCACATGCTCCCAGGGACCACGCCAGTGGCTCGTCGCAAACATGTTCCTGTTTTTGCCACGGAGGCTGCTGGCAGCCACGGGGACCCTGCTGGTGTGTTCCAATCCCGAGCTGCGACACCAGGTCGCCCGCGGGTCACTCACCTGCCAGCCTTGCAGTTTGCAGCGCTGGAGAACGAGGCGGCACTTCTCCGCGGCAGACAGTGGCTGCTTCTCACTCGGGAGCGTATGGGCCAGCGGCTTGTACCTGTGGAAAGCAGCGGGGACACGAAAGCCGTGACTGAGTGTGTCAAGCAAATGCATCTTCTGTCCGGCAGGGTCATCTCGGTCCCGCTGTTCCTTAAAACGTCCCCAGACCCCACTTGATTCCCCCGAGCCCCCAAGTCTCCATCCATCGTGCGCTGAACCTCGTCCAACCGCGTTACTCTTCTGCCACGTGAGAATGAGTTTTTAAAATGAGCCAAATATGTGTTTCAATCCTTTAACGCAGGTTTAACACTGTTATCACGGACTGACGAAACCATTTAACAGAAGGAACTGAAGGAAAGAAAAGTCCTTGTTTTCATGGAAATATTTAGAATGCTCTCAAAAATATGCCTTTTAAGAAATCTTAGAATTCCTTATGACCATTTGAAATCAACCTAGAGGTAGTAAGAATCTATAATGTGGATATCAGAAGATCTGGAAGCTTTATTCAAGTGGGATCTAGAGCCGCTGTGCCCACCTATAGGGTTTTATCAATCCTCTAGAAGGACATTTGTTTGTTTATTTATTTATTTGAAAGTTCCTCTGAATAGCTAACATTCTTGAGCTGAAATCCATGGCAATATAATGGTTTTTTATGGATTTTTAAAATGCCCTTCAAAATTCTACCAGCCACTTAAAAAATCGATGTAAAATTTCCCTTGCATGCACGTTATTTAACCTGGCGTGGAGGTAAACTGTGTTAGAAGATGGGGGAAGGGGAGGAGGAGGAAGAGGAGGAGGGGGAGGGAGAGGGGGAGGGGGAGGGGAGGGACAGAGAAGAAGAAACAGCCAAGGATTCCTGTAACCGCATTTAGTTGGACTGTGTTTACGATTCCCACGTTGGGCTGCTTTGGGAATTTAATGCCCAAAGGTAAATCACTTAAGTTCTCTGTGACTTTCTGTAAAATGTCTGTGATTTCCATCTGAAGTTTGTTGCAGCAAATTTGGCAATTTCTAAAACGAGTTATTTGCTTCCTTAGAGCAAGGAAGGAAGGAAGGAAGAGCATCGCTTCCCCGTTTGTGTCCAGTATCCACCGGGCTCCCTCTTAGCAGCCAGGAGAGCACTGGACGTGTGCCCCCCGACCACCACCCCAGAGTGGTCCCCCTCTAGGGTTCTGTCAGTGTCCCCTCGCCGGGGGTGCCCAGCACGGGGGGGCACCGCCGTGGTCACCGTGGGTCTGGCGTGGAGAGTGCTCCGAGCAAACACACCCATTGTGACTCTGTCAGTAGCACACATTCATTTCCTTTCTCCATCCTCGCGTCACCGCGGAGCCCTCAGTCTGTTAGTCGACCTGGGCTGACAATGTCCTCATCTCGGGAGCCACACGTCAGATGAAATGCATCAACGTCAGCCACAACCCTTCCTGCTCACACGGAATTTTGCTCCTGTATCGGACTCAGGGCCCAGGAGGGCGTGAAAAGAGCAGGGAGCCGAGCCTGGACGCGAACAGGAGCGCACCAGAGCAAGGACAGGAAACCCTCGCTCACCTTCGGATCACAGCGCACGGACTGAAGTGATCTGTGGAATACGAAGTATTCAGTGATTTTTTTTTCTTTTTCTTCTTCTTTTTTTTTTTTTAATAAGAGGCAAGAATGGGATTTCCTATGCAGTAGGCACTGGGGTTGGTGTCTGTCTCGTCTACTGGTCGTTGCCGGAGAGATAAGGGTGTCCCCAGGGTAGAAGAGAACAGACACAATGTGCGGAATGGGGCGTGCGTGTGTGCACGTGCGTCTGTGCACGTGCGTGCGTGTGTGTGTGTGTGTGTGTGTGTGAAGGGCCAGGACTGGGAGTTTTGTGTGCAGAGGGCAATGGGGTGGGCCCTCCAGAATGGTGGGCATGTGACATGTGCACATCAGTGAGCGGATGCAGATTAGGTGTATAACAGGCCATCTCAGTCTCTGGGCCATCCCCGACGCGGTTCAGGCAGGAACCAACAAGCCCCCGGTCCCAGATGGTTCTAGAGCGGAAAGGAAAGGGCTGGGGCGTGAGAGACAGAAGCGGTCAGCACTCGGCATCAGCCGCACACCAGACTGCAGAGAAGAGAACTCCAGGCTCTCCGACCTTCGGGTGACTGGGCCTCTGACGGAAAACTCAGCTCAGAATGAAATACAGACTCATTCAAGCGCGCAGGAAAGCCAGCACGTTCCTACCATTTAGCCAGAGTCACACAATGAAATGAAATCACTCAAATTATCTTTTTATTCTCTTACAATTGTCTCATTCTGCAGCTCTATTCATTATCACGGAGAACTCGACTGACGTAATTCGAGTATCTGAAGACGGTACGAACAAGTCAGAACAAAGATCTTACACCGGGGGCTTTTCCCCTCACTTTATATTGTTCTTGTGACATCTAAAATGGTATAATTCTGACATTTCAACTGAAAAGACAAACACATCATCCCAAGGGAGGGCCTCTATTTTAGTGAAATTAAAAACATCTTGCTCTTTGGAACGGGCGTGTCATCTCTGGGTGGCGTCCCGGGTCGATCACTGAGCTAAAACAGGACCTCGCAGAAACTCCAACCCAAGACCAAGCGGCTAGGGACGAGCCTGGGACAGTGTGTGGGCGCTGAGTGCAGGTGTGACTGGACTGTGAGACTCCGAAGCTTCCCTTCCCTACAGCTCTCAGCCTCTGTCATCCTCGACACCCCGAAGAGCTCTGTGTTCGGCTGGTACCTGCCCGTGTCTGAGACAGATCAGCCGACTCGAAGATGTCAATGTCAAGTCTCCTGAACAGCTCACTGTTGCCTCATCCTGGTTTGGGTTGGAGGGAATCACTGGGATCTAATTCCATGTCCAGAGCCCAAGTCCTGGGCTCATTCTTTTGGGCTCATTCAATCAATTAGCCAGTAAGCACAGGAGTACTGGCTGGGCACAAGATACGCACACGGAATGCGTCCGATGAAGATCCTTACATCCTCTGATGGAGGCGGGAAGACCAGAAACACAGATGAGGAGCCATGTCAGATACAACGAGAGAGACGGAGAAAAATGGGGCAGGAGAGTTTTCACAGAGAGCAGGTATCTGCCGGCAGGGAAGGGAGCTGTGGGGCCCTCCGGGGAACAGGAACCCCGGCTGAGGGAACAGCAAACACACAAGCCCTGAGCGGGGTCATGTGCGCCCGCGTGAGCAATCCCAGGGCAGCGGCCGCAGCTGGAGCAGAGAGGCCCAGGAAAGGTCCAGGGGCAGAGTCACAGGAAGGAGGTGACCTTGCAGGTGACTGTAAGCCCTCAGCTCTGACCCTGAGAGCCCAGGACACAGTGATTTGAGCAGATGGGTCCTCCCCTGGGACTCCAGAAGGGTCCCCAGGAGCTGGCGGCCCCGGGCGTGGGCATGTACAGCGGACAGCCCCGGGGTCTCTCCAGAGGCCCTTCCCGCAGCCCAGGAGGGAGGCAGCGTTCGCGGGAGGAGCTGGGTGGGTGCAGACCAAGGCCGGCGGCGCACAGTGGGGTTTCCCGATGGACGGATGTGGACGCGGGAGGGAGGGGAGGCGCGCCTTCGAAGCTGGAGGGCAGAAGTGACCTTCGTGGAGACGGAGCGCCCGGGGACAGCGGCTGCTTCAGATGAGGGGAGGGGGTGGCGTCAATACCATGGCGGAGGGCGCAGGATGAATTCCACGGGAGCCCCAAGGACGGGGTCACTGAAGTGAGCCGACGCCCCGAAACAGTCTCTGCCTGCCTATTGCCAGTCGCTCCGTTGGGGCCCCTTTCGCCTGTCACTAGCCACAGCCTCCCGGCCAGGACGGGGGCCACCGTCCAGAAGACATCTCCTCGTGCTGAGTCCTCGTGGGTCCCTGAGGCCGAAACCGAACACAGTGTCTGGCTCCCCTTCTGAACGTGTCTGCCGACTTTCAACGTCCTCCCCCCAGACCGCCCACGGCCCCGATGGCCGATACTGGGTGAGGCCCGGGGTCGGGGGGCAAGTTCTAGCACAGTTCACAGGTCTGGAAAGCTCTCTCACCCGCAGGCTCATCATTAAGTACCCTCTGGACACCAATGGTCCAAGTACGAAAACTCTCAACCCACACGCACCCCCGGGCACAGGGTGACTCGGGAATCGTAACAGACATCCCGGTCGTTGGCAGAAATCATGGGTGGAGGGACCCCATCGTCCGCGGTGTTGGCTCGGGGTCTCTGCGGTCTGAGCGGGGCAGGCAGAAGCAGAAGAGGGAGGGCAGAGCAGACGCTGAGCCGTGCGCAGGGGAACCTAAGGGACGCATAAGTATTTGTCTTTTCCAAAGCGATCGTTCCTTCTAGCTTCAAGGAGAACTTGGACGTTCTATTTCTCGTGAGCTTAGAGACAAAACAGAGCTCACGGGGTGACCACAGAGTCAGGCGGAACCAAGTAGAGACTCAGTTGACTCCTGTAAGAAGCCCACCACGGAACCGGAGAGTCACTTCCTTAGAAAAATACAAGGTATGTGTATCGAGCTAATGTCTACCAACAAAACACAACAAAACCACTAAAAACAACAACAACCCCCACCTCAGTTGCAATTTCTCTGACATGGTTTGTGTGCTGAATATTGGCTTCGTCTCTTCACACTCGAGCACAATTTTGTTGTGAAAGTTTTGGTCCCTGAGCCCCTTAAAATTTAATTCTGGTCGGCAAATATTTATTAAGCACCAATTATGAGCAAGGTACCCTGCCAAGACAGGCGCAGCTTACCGGGATGGGCAAAGCGACCCTCTCACCTGACTGCCTATGCTCACGGATGACCTTTTTGGCCAAAATTATATCTCAGAAAAGATGTGGTTTTCTTAATTCAAGATCTCGTGAAATTTTCTTATAAGGGTCCCATTTTATTTAGTCAGGAACAACACAATGAGGTTTAGGGAGCACTGTTAACCTCATCCCTCAGGAACGGGACGGGGTAATCCACGGAAAGAGAGAGGAGGTGTCCCTGGAGCCCTAGAGGGGAGGTTGGGAGGGGGAGGCAGCCAGGAAGGGCAGGGGAGGGCACCGAGCCCGCAGCACAGGGCGGAGGCACAAGCTCTGGGCTCTGGTGACTCGTAGCACGGATGAAGGAAAAGGCCAAAGGCCCGAGGGGCAGGTACAACCAAGCGAAGTGTTTGGGGCGTTTTCTTCTTCAGGGTCAGGGAAGAACCAGAGAGCCTGTAGGCGACATTTATAGAAATACACAAAGCCTACGTTCTACTCATGCTTATTTGGCAGGACTGCTGTTTTTGTCCAGATTATTGGGTTCATTCCTGTTTAGCTCTGCTAGGACAACGATGGGGTTTCTTCTAGAACCAGTTCCTTGAGACTTCCTCACAGGGCACCGTGGAGCTTCCCACCTTGCCAGAACGAGGCTGTCTGTCTGCACCGGATCGGTCGGGGATGCGTCTCCCCTGTTGTGCGGACTTGCCGGGACCGCTCGTTTTGCGGCTCCCATGCTAGCTTCCACAGCACACACAGTGCAGGTGCGGAGGGGTGATTTTCTGCTATTTGGGGCTAATTTCCAGCATTCAGAATGCTGAGTGGTGGGTTGAGTGGAACAGCTGCCTAGCAACGGGACTGACATGCATCAGGAAAATAGTGAGAAGTAGGAAGCGAAAGGAGCGCGGAGGGCTTGGGGGAGAAATAAAATCTATTTTGACGTGGGGGGAGCGGAGAAGGAAGAGAAACCAGGCAGAGAGACAGGCTTTGCAGAAGGGCCTTTCAACTACAGAGGAGCACTTTTTATTTTCTTTTAAAGACGACGCGAAAGCAAAAGAGAAAAGGTTGCTAAAAATCATCATTCACACAAAAATGCATCATGTTCCCTAAGTGTGCACATTCTTTCTCTTCTTCCCGTGACTCGGGGTTGAAGACGTCACCTCCCGTGGCAGCTGGTCCGGCATTCGTCCCCTGAGCTCTCCGTCCTGCGGAGGGCCGGGCCTACTCCCCGCGACCGCCCGGCAGCTCAGCGTCCCGTGCGGAGCCTTCGCCTCGCGCACCCGCCCGTCGCCCAGCCCGGTCTTCTCCCGGCTTCCCACAGCTCCACGTCTGGCCTTCCCACATTTCTTTGCAGCTGCTATGCCCTCTGCCTGGGGCTCAATAGCCTGATCCATGCCCTGGTGCATCTCCTGTGTCCGCCTACCCACGACTCCTCCTGGATATTTACTGGAAGGACAGGAAGGGGACATGGCTGTCGCCTGCTACAGCTTTGGGGCCTCCTGGACGGTGCAGGCCTGGAATCTGGATGTGAGTTTATTTTCACATCTACTGGGATCCACATGAAGCCTCTCCGTGCTCACCAGGAACTGCGTATGAGTCGGTTAAAGGAAGGTGGCGCTAGCACAGTCCCAGGCCCCCTGCTGAGGCCACTGGTCAAGACTGACTTCCCAGCTCTTCCCAAATTATGACAGACAGGCTGCCATCATCTTTAGAACACGGATGCCCCATTCAAAGACACGGTGGCATTTCACATTCCCGTGTGCCTCCCGGTTCAAGATCCCCAGGAGGACAGTCCTCGGGAAGAGTGGGGAGGTGCTGGGAAGAGCCGCCCCCCTGCCCCGCCGTGTCACCCCACAGCCCCCACTGGGCCACCTGCTGGCGGAGTGAGGGGCCTCCCACCCGGCCGTGGGCCGGTCTCCAGGGTTGGAAATGAAGCAGGGAAGCAGGAGAGAGGGATGGAGAGAAACAAAATGCCTACAGATGCCAGGAGTGACGCCGGGTCTCCGCACAGCAACACGGAATTCTCAAAACCCCAGGACATTAGTCAAAGCTGTGCGACAACTTGAGCTCGTTTGTAGCAGGGCTGGGGCCTAATCTGGCTTTACTAAGGAATGTGGGAGATGAGGTAAAATGAGACCTTTGCCCCTTCTGCTCTGGGGCGTGAGAGGACAAAGGGGACCATCGAGTGGAATAATGTGCAAGTGAGGAATATCGCTAAGACACAGCCTGGAAAGCCTGACTCCATGGTCATCCCTACGTCCACGTCTTCAGCTTCAGGGTTAGTCCCTTTCTCTCTCTCTCTCTCTCTCTCTCACAACCTCATCCGTGGGGGTGAGAGCTGCTTCTGCTACTATTATGTTGATAACATTACGGTATGACTTCAGTGTCATCACAGCCAGCATTGTTAGGCATTTATCAGTTAAGACGACAACACAGCATCCAACATTCACACTCAAAGTCTGGCTCGCACCCCACCGTGGAGAGAGTCCCACGAGGAGGAAGGAGTGTCACGGAGGGTAAGGGCATCCTGCAGTTCCCGAGAGGCTTAGCCGAGCCCTTCCCAGGCACCGGGAAGTCCCCGGGCTTCGTGCTGCTGGCCCTCTGTGAGCTCTGGGGGAGGTGTGGGGTTTGCTTGTGCTTCAGCTGCTGCTGTATCGGCTGGGGGGACCCAGGCCTGGCCAGTAGGGCGAGGGCTGTGGTGTGAAGGCGGCAGGATTCCAGATGCACCCTTTCCCTCAATAGCCTCCCTCCCGGGAAGCAACGGGGCCTGAGCCTGTGACCAAGCAGCCTGGCCCCCTGGAGATGCAGCCTTATCCCAGGGGACTCACTCACGCATCTGTGTCATCAAGCCAGGGGTTCCCACCCCAGACAACGCAAGAGGCGAATTAAAAAAAAAAAAAGGAATGCTAGACTAGACCTCCACTCCTGGGATCAGCCAGTACCAACATGCAGATAAAAAACGAATTCAGAACATCTGCTAAGAATTTACATGACCAGGCTCTCAAGTTCTCTTACTTCATGTCTGGTCCTTCCCTTTCATTTGAATTGCGTGACGTCACACGTGTTCAATGTATTCAAAAAAGGGATGAAAGGGAAACACCGAATGAGAAAGTACACTGAGCTCCGTAGGCCTCTACCACTGACCTCAGCCAGGTGTGGGTTCGCTCCGGATAGAGCCCTTGAGCGTCTTCCTACACAGAAACCCCACCCTGGCACGCCGGGCACGCCAGAGCCATCTCCCATGGGAGCACTGGAGACCGTGCCCTTTCGGGGCGCAGAAGTTGTGATGGGGCTGAGGTAACGGTGAAGGTCAGAGACCCCACTGCTGTAGCTCCTGGGCTCGTGACGCGCGCCCGGGAGGTCCCTGAGCACGGTCGGCCTGCGCTGACCGGACGGGCTGGTGTCCTACCTCCTCTGTGCTTTGCAGAATTACTGGCGAGGCACAGCCTGTATTCATCAGGTGCAAAAACAGCTCGTTGAGTTAAACTGAAAGAAAGATGTTCATTGGTTGTTCAAGCCTTTAAATGAGAGACCTCTTTAAGCTATACAGTTTGGGTAAAATTATCCCATTTTTAAAGCAATTTCCTCCTTTCAAAGACCTACCAGGGTCAGCGTGACCATTTATTTTTTGATTAGGGACAGGAAACCAAGGCAGGTCAATTTGTTGGCTAGAAAGTTTTGTTATTCCATTGTTTTCTCTCCCTATCAAACAGAGGGCAATCCTTTTCTGTGGACATGGCTAGAACATTTTATGGAGACTGGTAGCTAACACCAGTTTTATTATTCCAAGAAGTTTATGCCTATTTCAGACATCGAGTGAGTTAGTTACTACCATATGAACCTGCTGTTCAGAATGTCACTATCATTATGACTTGTTAGCAGATCACAAAGGAGAATAGCTCTGATCCTCCCCAGAACGGTCTGGACCTGCACCGAGATCACACTGCTTCAGTAACAAGGAAACTGTCTCTTGAACATACACTCTGAGAGGCTGTGACAGGCTTGAACGATGACTTGGAGATCAGTGTCTGCACCTAATTATGTCGGTTAATTTCAGAGAGGATCACAGTGATCTCTGAACAACACGGGTTTGAACTTTGTGGGTCCGCTGACACACAGATTTTTTTTATAGTGTGCCACTATGTGTTTTCTCTGCCTTCTGATTTTCTTTTCTTTTCTTTAAAAGAAGCTTTATTTTTTTAAAGATTTTATTTATTTAACAGAGAGAGTGAGATGACAAGTAGGCAGAAAGGCAGGCAGAGGGGGAAGCAGGTTTCCTGTTGAGCAGAGAGCCCGATATGGGGCTCCATCCCAGGACCCTGAGATCATGACCTAAGCTGAAGGCAGAGGCTTAACTCGCTGAGCCACCCAGGCACCCTGCCTTCTGATGTTTCTTAACATTTTCTTTTCTCTAGCTTGCTTCCTTCTAAGAATACATTATATAATACGTACAGAAAACATGTGCGAATCGACCCGTCATGGGATTGGTAAGGCTTGTAGTCTACAGTAAGCTGCTGGTAGTTTGGGGGAGTTGAAAGTTATACTCAGACTTTTGACTGCATGGAGTTCAACTACCACACTGAACATGTTCAAGGGTCAACCGTAGTTATGTGTTTTAGAACCACTTTGCTGAGGTATGGCTGACAAAAAGTGGGACATTTTTACTGTATGTAACTGGTTCAGTTTGGAAGTCGGGATAAATCCGTGATGGCATCACCACCGTCTATGCCATAAACATGCCCATCTGCTAGGCCCATCCGCTCTGAACGTTCCTCCCACCCTCTTTGGTTCTGTTTGTGTATTTATTTGTAAGTGGAATGTGCAATATGAGATCTACCCTCTTAGAAAAAAATTTGAGTATATAATACAGTATCGTCAGCTGTAGGCATGACGATGTCCAGGTCTCTGGGACGTACTCACGCTGCAGAACGAAATGTCATGCGCTTTGTCTTCTCCCCGTTCCCTCTACCCCCCGCAGCCCACTCTCTGCCTTGACGAGCTGGACTGTTTTGGATTCCACATGGAAGTGAGCTCAGACAGCACTTGCCTTTCTGCATGTGTCTTTTTTGTGTTTCTGTGAAAGTCCAGGTTCATCTGTGTTGTTATAAATGGCACAATTCCTTCACTTTTAAGGCTGAATAATATCCCATCATAGGTACATACTGCACAGAAATTTTAATTATTACCTGTCACCAATAGGTACTGATATATTTAATTAAAGTTTTAATTTAAGCAAAGACGTGAATGGGGCGCCTGGGTTGCTCAGTCGGTTAAGGGTCCAACTTGATCTCAGCTCAGGTCATGATCTCAGGGTCGTGAGATCCATAAGACTGAGCCCCACGTTGGGCGCTGCGCTGGGTGTGGAGCCCGTTTTAGATTCTCCCTGGCCCCCTCGCCCCCACTCCCACATTTGTGTGTGTGTATATACATGCACTCTGTCTCTCTCTCAAATAAATAAAATCTTCAAAAAAAGGAGACATGATTAAAATAGGCATTAACAAATGAGCAGTCTCTTCACGTCCACTAACACACCACACAGCTCTGACGTACACACCCTTAAAAAGCTGGTTTGCCTGGGGTTCACCTCTTACATTACTTCCTTTGAGGATTATAAATTAAAATTAACACAATTGTGCAACTCTTTGGTACCGGAGGCAATGGCCAACAAGAACCATCTCATTCTTGGGAGTCCTCTCCGTTGAGTGCTGGGCACTGTCGAGGGGACCCCTGGAGATTACTTCGATTCACAGAGCTGAGTCATTGCTTTCGACTAAGCTATGCTACAGCTCTGGAGGGCTAGAGCATAAGCCGCGGGAACCGGAGAACACCGACAATTCCTGTCCAAAGCCACACAGATGACATTTGTCTTGGCAGTGCAAAGAAATTTTGTCAGTAGAGGAGATAAATCTGCGTAAATCAGATTTTCACTTGAACTGGCTTTAACACCTGATTACTTCCCTCTTTTTCTAAGGAGCTGAATAAAATCTTTGCGATGCCTTATCTTGGTACGAGAGTCTCGATTTTACCTTTTTGAAAAATGACACTTAAGTGCGGAATTCTCCACAATCCGTTGCGGGGGTTGCGGATTTCAGCCGTGGCGGGTTTGCGTTCCAGCCACAGTCAAAGCCGAATTCACTCCCGGGATGGTCTCTGAGCTCGGCACTCAGGCTCTGTTTCCAGACGCACCACTTTGTCGAGACCCCATGTGTCAAGATAGCGACCATTTTATACGTCCCATCCAGTAACTGTATTTCAGGGTTTTCTCCTCCTGCTGCATTTCTCTGTTTCCGTATAACGTGATCACTGTGCAGCACCCAATACCACCCATTTCTTCCTCCTTGACATGGCTTCCCCCCGGGGTCCTGCCATCCCGAGGCATCCCTCCCACGGGACCACCGCATCCTGATCTCCCTCCCCGGCCAGCACCTCCGTCCTGCGACCATGCATGTGTGCTTCCTTGCACTTGCTTCTGGCTGTCCTGGGACATCTTCCCCGAGTGACCTCAGGCGCACTAAGGCTGCCGCTAGCATTTGTGAACTAACGATGGGAAGTTAGTTCATGTACCTCTGAAACTCCATCAGCACCTGCCTGCACTGCACACCAGTACAGTGAATGGTCTGCCGGATGGCACGGGGGGGGTCTCCCAACCATGCCAGAAGCCCAGGGGGTCCCACGCCCCACTCCTGCCACACATTCCCCGTTGATCCTGCTCCACGGGCCCCACCATGCGTCCACCTCCCCACGTGCAACCTGGAGTCCCCGGAGACCCGCTCCTCCACGTCCGGCTCTGACATGGCTGACCTCTCCTTCATCTCACTTAAACTCTCTCCATAAAGCCTCACCGGCTTCTCAGCTCCGTCATCAACCAAGACCTGAATATTCCCGCCTTACCCTGTCCGCTCAGTTTTGCCCACTGTTTCGTCAGCACCCTGCAGGGACTCTCCATCCTCGGCACACACGCTGTGTGTGGGTTCCTTTGTGATGTCGTCCTCACCTTGCCTTTTCCTGGCTAAACACCTCCCAGCCGTGAGGGTCCCCCACTTCCGCCACACTCAAATGTATCAAACCCCCCATTCTCTCCATTGTCGTGCTCCCCGACACGCTTGCACAGACGACTGCAAACCTTTTTCAAGCCTCAGCTCGATGTCAACGACTCCAAGAAATCTTGGGGGTCCCCTCCCTGGATTCCTCCACTGCCTGGTGCAGATCTGTCTGCAGCACACTGCCCCACCTGGTCTTTGTCATGTCCCTGGCTTCTGAGATGGAATGTTCTAGACGTTCCATATTTTCATCCCTAAAGTAGCTCACAATATCTGACATGTTGAAAACATCCAGCAAACTATTGCTAAGTGAGCAGGCAAAGGAAGGGGGAGAAGAAAAGTGAAATGAGGAAGTGGGAGAAAATAAAATTTTAATGATTATTTAACTATTATTTTGATGTAATGAAATCTATCATAGTCTTGTATAAGTAAGCATCTTTATTTACAAGCCAAATATCATTACATATTTTTTTAAAAATATTTAGTATTATTTTAATGATAACGAAAGGATATTGCCTTTCCGGTGACCACCGCCTCCCACCAATGTATAAAAACCAGAGACTGTGCTATTCTGTAGCGTGTTTTAATAGTCACCACGGAGAAGTGCAGATTTCCAGAGCCAGTCATCTCCCTATTTTTATTTCTAACATGTTTAAGAGGTTTGGCTGCTTTTGTCTGCTGGTCGTCCTCTCCAGCTGGGGGTGGCTGGCGGATTTCTCGCTGACCCCTGAAGAGGCAGGGAGGGGGCAGGGCTGGGTTGGCGGTGGCCGCAGGGAGCGAGGGAGCAGGTGTGGTCGCGGGAGGGGTCTGCTCTGCAGGGGTCCTTCCCCAGGCTGCGGTCCCTGCTGGGTGTGCCCTCCCAGTGCTCTCACCCTCCTCTTCCCCGCTGTAAGTTTCTCAGTACCCCTTTCCCTCAGCTGCTGCTGCTGCTTCTACACGTTCAGACTGACTGGTATTACAAGAAGGAAGTCTGTGGCCAATTTATTTAAAACCACTTTAAACTGTCTAAAAACAGGACTGCCGAGTAGATGAACTTCAGTGAAAGTGACAGAACAGATCAACTCGAAGCCTACGTCTCTATGTAATGTCTGAGATGTGTGCTGCTCGGAACAGTGTATCCCACGTGTGAGCACGGATCTCCGCTACGGAAGGAAAAGACGCAGGCTACAGCCTCATGAATTCAATCCCAGACCCCCCACCTCTCCCACCGATTGATGCAAGGATTTGCTGCAATGCTGGTGGTCTTGGAAACCCTCTCCAGCTGCCATAATCACCACCTACCAAGTGCAATGTCCATACATGGGCAAGGTTCCTAGGAAACCCGCCCTTGTGAAACATTTGAGCTAAGCATCTTGCTCGCCTGCACTGTTCTTAAACATGGCTGTGTCCAGCTTTAAGTGGTGACTCTCTTTACAGCGTTCCCTTGATGGCACGGAATGCCTAACTGCAATCTCTTCTCTCTCCTTTTCCCTCATCTCATTCTGTCTTTCGAAAGTTCTTCACTATCACGCATGCCTTGATCCACACGGTGTTTCTTCTTCCTGGTACCCTCAGTGAGTCATTCCCCAATTTAAAGATGTGGTGGACAATCTGTACTCCATATGTCTGGTTCTCTCCACCACACAAACCCTTCTGGTCACAGCTTCCAGAGGCTTCGTATCCCTGTCGCTTTTCAGACATGGTGCTCTTTGGTTTCCATCTACAACACTAGCTATCATCTACTGACTTCAAATGTGCATATTCAGTAGCCATTAGACATCATTACCCCAACCCACTGCATCCAAATCGGCCGCCTCCTCAACCCTGTACACCTGCTTCCCCTCTGCTGTTACTCTTCTCTGTAATGGGCACCAAGACCAGGCTGTAAAGCAAGCTAGACCTCAGAAAGTCACCCTCATTCCTCACCTGTCCGAAGCCCCATGTTCATAGTCACTAAGTGATACTGCTTTCATTTTCAAAATACTTTGGTTTTCATTAGCGTCTTTTAGGTCTGTTTAGTTTTCCAGTGTTTTAACTTTAGCTCTGGTCATGTTTACTTAAAACCAAACTCCACTTAACTGCTAGAAGTAGTTCTTTTTTTTTTTTTTTAAAGATTTTATTTATTTATTTGACAGACAGAGATCACAAGCAGGCAGAGAGGCAGGCAGAGAGAGAGGAGGAAGCAGGCCCCCCGCTGAGCAGAGAGCCCGATGTGGGACTCGATCCCAGGACCCCGAGATCATGACCCGAGCCGAAGGCAGCAGCTCAACCCACTGAGCCACCCAGGCGCCCTAGAAGTAGTTCTTAACCAGAGGTGAGCCTTCCCTCCTGGGGAAACTTTGGAGGGTCTGGGGACATTTCTCAATGTCATCATGGGGGTTGGGTTGGGGAGAGGGCTCCTGAACTCTGGTGGGTACAGTCTGAGTATGCTCCCACATTCTATAAGGCACAGGCTAACTCACTACAACAGTATATGACCCAAAATGTCAAGGGGCAAGGTTGAAAAACTCTCTGCCAGGGAGATCCAGCTCAGGGCTTAGCAACCTTTCTCTATAAAGAGCAGGTAGTAAATGCTTCGGCTTTGTGGGCCATATTCTGCATCACAACTACTCTGCTCTGCCTTGGTAACACCAAAGTGACCAAGGACAATGCAGAAACAAATAGACATGCTCAGTGCCAGAGAAACTGTATTTAATCAACAGGCTGCTAACAGAGTTTGGTCTGTGAGCCACAGTATGCTGTCCCCTTATCTTAAAGGAAAATAAAACTACATTATTTTCCTGTTTCTAAACACTTAATGCTTATTACAACAGGATAAATCCCCTATATCCTAAAATACACAGGCCTTGCCTTTCTCCCTGCTATCATTTTCTTTGCTTCCTTGTTTTCCTTCTATGCTCACTCTTAGGTCACTGCAGTAGGAATGTCTTTCCCTGTTCCTTATGATGCTCCTCACCTCTTCCCTTTAATGATATTACTCTTACCCAGCCTGAGTATCACTCTAAGTCTGAGGTTTCTGTTATCATCTCCTTCAATAACTTTATTTCTCATCACTACTCAAGACTTCTCTAGGAATTCCTTATGATTGCTTCCATCTGGCGAGGTAACAGGCTTTACTCCCAGGATCCGATGATGAACTACAATCCTCTGGTGAGTCTATGTCACCCACTCAACTGGGAGGTGCTCTAGACCTGAGCAAGACTTTCCCATCTTTGTGTCCTCAACACTCAGAATGGCCACAGGGAGTCTTCAGAAACTCAGTACCAAATTGAATTAATAACTTTTATAGCAACATCTTTGAGCTTTCAAGCTTCTGGGTCTTTGGAGAGCACTTGGCTAAGATTTCGGGCAAGAAATTAAAAGAAAAAAGAACATTTTGAAGGAAATAAAGCACCTGTGTTATATAACATTTTACTTTCTTAGATCTTATTTATTTTCTTAATTTTAAATACTTCAATAAATAAAGTAAGAGAATTCTGAGAGAATGCATAAAAATCATACTTATAGTTCATATCTTTCAAAGTCTGTCTTCATCAGGACATTTGTTTCTTGAAACAGATAAATTATTGAAACATAGCTCTGCATCTACATCTATATCTATAATTTCCCTGACCACTGGAAAGGAATGACAGTGAAATATAGTAAAGGCCAGAGGTATGTCCTTAAATCTTAATTTTCTGAGCCTTCTTCCTATCCATGTCTGATAAATGGTTACAGCAGTATTTGCAGGGTAATGGTTGCTGTAAAGATTTTTGAGATAAAGGTACTTTTAAAAAAGGCATATCCTCCTAATCTCATTACTTATTAATTTTTGGAATGTCTTAGGAATTTATTGATGTCTCAGGGTTTACCTGCATAAAGTACTGGTCAATACTCAATAAGAGAATAGGAGATTTCCTGCTAAGTCTTGAAATTCTACTCTTGACCTAGCAGGTGGCACTTTTTTTTTCTTGAGCCAAAACATTTTTTGGCATAGGATGGGGGGCAGAATGCTCATAAACCTGTTTAGAATCCTGTACAAAAATATGCATTTCTGACCATTTTGGTCCTAGAGACGTCCAACCCATGAATTCCCTAAGAATAAGAATGAAAGTCATCAGCTTCCTGGACAATTTCTAACGTGCTTAATTTTAGCTTAATTAAAATCCCATGCACATTCAAACAAATATAGTATTCGCCTCCACTTCCTATCCAAAACTCTTGTCTAGCATCATCATTTCATAAAATACCAGCTGCTCTATGTTAATTTTTATACAGAAATACAAGTCTGTTTAGGAAAAATTAGTATACATAATCTGAATAATCAAAGGAGAAAAGTGTACCATTATTTGAACTATCAAAATTATCTTAAATACACGTTTTAAAATAATACTCTCACTTTCAGAAGTTCTCTGTTTTAAGGACAGATTATAGGTGCTCACAAGATAGCCCAAGAACAATGTAATAGATGAAGTACCCATCTAGTAGGAAACAATATTAAAAATAAATTCACAGACTTCTGTTTTCAAGTCAAGATGGGGCAAGAGTGACTGGTCTTACCCTCCATCCTCAAACAACTTAAAACTAGACAGCGTATGTGAAGCAATGGTTCTCAGGGTATGCACTGAACACCAGTCAGGGAAGGTAGTGATCCTTGAGAAAGAACAAATAAGGTAAGTCCTAAGACCTCCTAGTTGACTTCATGAGGGAAGATTCTAGACTGTGGCCCAAAGAGGGATCCCAAGTGAAGCCCAGGGCTTTCCCTGGGTTGAAGGTATGGCCCTGGAAGGATGAAGGATGCCAAGGTAGCTTCAGTTCCCAGAGAAGGTAGTCTGAGAAAAGACAGCGCACCAAGAGAAGGTTCCAGAGACCTTCAGAGCCTCACTCTAGTCTCTAGTAGAATATTGTTCCCACATGTGGATAAACTACCTAAGTCCCAGAGAAGATCTACCCAAATGGAGGAAAGAATACCATCCCAAGGCAAAGATGGGACACAAGGAAGGTGGTTCCCATCAGCCAGAGTGAAAAAATCCACAATTTATGAGGCACTGGATAGAGAAGTTAATTATTTTGCATAATTAGTATGGCGTAATGAACCCCAGACTACATACTGCTCTAGTTCTACCTAGCAAAACATAAGAGCAAAACCTCAAAACAAGAAACTATTTCCAAGCGGCTTAATTGTTTTCTGGACCAAACTCAAAAATATTTATAGAAATACAAAAATATGTGAAACTCATGTAATGTCTAGTATTGAATCAAAACTTACCAGGCATGTAAAGAAGCAGAACACTCTTATCTATAAGAAAGAGAAAAATTAATCAATCAGCATTGACCCAGAAATGGAATTAGCAGACAGATACTAAAAGATATAATGCGAAAGACACGAAGGGTTTTTGAAAAATCCAAAGTGAACTAAATATGAAAATTACAGTATCTGAACCAAAAGATGCACTGGGTTGGATGAAGTGTGGATTAGACATTTCAGAAGAAAAGATTAGTGGACCTGAAGATATAATAACAAACTATCCAAAATGAAACAGAATCAAGGCTAAAAACTGGTAACACCTGTGATTTGCACTAATCCGTGATGAGAGGCCATGGGACAAACCCACAGATCTGACACACATGGCATTGTACATCTAACTTAGAGGAGATAAAAGGGTAGATAGAAAAAATATTTGATGAAATTATGGACAAAAATTTTCCAGATTTTATGAAACCTGTAAACTCACAGGTCCTAGAATCCCACAGATCGAAGCAGCTTGATGAACCCAAAGCACAAGCAACAAGGAAAAAATCACACCAAATTGCATCATTCTCAAATTACTCAAACGCAGTAAAAAAGAGAAAATCGTAAAAGCACACAGGAAGGAAAAAGACAAATCTTACACAGAAGAGCAAAGAATGACAGCCAACTTCTTCTTGGAAAGAGTACAACGCAGAGAAGTAGTACCTTTAAAACACCAGCAGAAAAAAACATGTCAAGCTACAATATTTCACCTTATCTAAATGTCTTTCATAAACGAAGGTGAGAATGTGCACCAGGAAGGAACTGTATTGTAAACCACGGACAGTGTGGGATGATGAAGGTCAGTGCAGGTTCACCGACGGGACGATAAACATGGAAACAACTTATCTTCACACTCATAAAAACATCCAGAGAGATTTAACAAAATCCTGCTGAAGGGTATTGATGTGGGGGAGGCTGTGCATTTGTGGAGGCAGGGTTGTGGGGGGTGATCTATCGTCCAGTCAGTTTTGCTGTGAAATTAAAAGTGCTCTAAAATACGATGTAAAAAAAATTAAAAAAAAATTGAACTGAAAGATGACATTTGTAGATGATCTATGTACATATAGCTCGGAGCTGAGCCATGCGTTCACGAAAAGCTTTACTGTGTCACTTTCCAGAGCTCCGCCTCCTGTCCAGGCTCATGAGCACTTTCCCGTTGCCTGGATATCCCCCTTCCTGTCCTGCAGCCTGATGTCTCTGGCTTTATTTACCTCTCTTCTCTGCGTACTGAGCGCATCTGCATCTGGGGCTGAAATATGAGCTGCCAAGAAAGACAGGGGTTCCCTCCGCACATTTGGGACCGCTCTTCTGACTGGGGAGGGAGGCTCCCCTTCCTCGGAGGAGAAGTGCCTGTGAGCTGCTGGCACGTGAGAGAAGGGAGGAAATAAAAAACCAGTGTATTTCGACACACTTGGAGCTTTACGAGTTTCGTATCCTGTCCCTTGAGGCTGAAGTAGGGGGCTTCTTCTGGAGCTGTTTGTTTGCAACAGTACTGACTTCTGGGTTTAGAGATGCCTGGATTCCAGGCTTGGGGGTTCTGGGGAAAAATGGTAAACTCACCATCAACTCAAAGGTACTATTTAACTAAACAAAGGTGAGTTTTATTAATTGCCTTTATTAAAACAGAAATAAAGACTTCCTGGAGTGCCTGGGTAGCTCAGTGGATTAAGCCTCTGCCTTTAGCTCAGGTCATGATCCCAGGGTCCTGGAATCAAGCCCCACATCAGGGTCCCTGCTCAGAGGGGAGTCAGCTTCCCCCTTTCCCACTGCCCCTCCCCCTACGCCTGCTCTCTTGCTTGCTCTGTCAAATAAATAAATAATCTTAAAAAAGAAAAGAAGAAATAAAGCCGCCTTATTGTTATTCCAAACCACATAAGGTTGGAAAAAGAAGAACGAAATAGATCTAAAGCATGCAGAAAGAAAGACATAATAAAAATAAGAATGGAAATCAATGAAATTATTTGAACATAAAACAATAAGGATAATCGAAATCAAACACTTATTCTTTGCATAAATAAATAAAATTGATAAAACTGTAGCAAAATTGATAAAACCCTTGACTGGTAAAAAAGGAAACAGAAGACACAATTATCAGTAGGAGAAGCAAAGAAAAGATGTTGTCACTAATCCTGTAGATATCAAAAGGATTATAAGGGAAGGGTATAAACAACACCATATAAATAAATGTGCCAATTTGGACGAAACAGAGCATTTTTCAAAAAACACAAATAACTAAAATGTAACCAAGATAAAGTACATAACGTGAATATCCCTAGAACTATTTTAAAAAATTGGATTTATACTTAACGTCCCTCCAAGTAAGAATTCTCCACACCCAAATGCTGTCACCTAAGCAAATCTACCAAATATTGAAAGAAAAATTAACACCAATTCTACACAATCTTTTCCACAGCATAGAGGACAAGCCACAGTCTTGGGAAAAATGTTTGCCAATTAAATATTTAACTCAATAACTCATATGTGTCTCCAGAATCTACAAAGAACTCTAAAAAATAATATACCTGATGAAAAGTTAGGCAACAAACAGGAAATTCACCAAAACAAGACATACAGAAGAGTCCATGGAGAGACGCTGAACCTCCTTAGTCATTAGATAAAAGCAAAGTGAAATCACAGTGAGATACCAGCACACATCCTATTAGAATGGCAGAAACAAGATGGCTGGTCAAACCAAGCACTGAAGATGGTGTGAACAGAGGAGCTCTCACACCCTCCTGGTAGGAATACAGAACAGTATGCGCACTTTGGAAAGCAGTTTGGGAGTTTTTTAAAGTTAACTGTGTACCGGCTATATGTCTCAACACTCCACGCCTCTATTTTTACCCTTAACCCCACCCCCAAGATGAAACCATGTCCACCGAAGCCTTGCACATGAATGGTCAGACTGGCTCTACTTGCAATCGCCAAACGCTGGGGACAGATCATGATCTGTAACATGTGAGTCACACGGAAAAGGACTACGACTCGGTGAGCTCCTGAAACACATGACTGTGTGTGTGAATGCCAACATTACTGTGCTGAGTGAAAAAAAGCCATGCAAAACAAGTACACACTTGATGATTTCATTTGTATGGTATTTCAGGAAATGAAACGAATCTATCGTGAGCAAAAGCGTACTGATGCTTGGTTGGAGAGGGAGAAGCAGGGGTGGGGGAGAGGGCAGGAGTACCGAGGGATATCGGGAATCTTCAGCGGGATGACGAGTAGGTGCACCACCATGACTTGAGGAATGGTTTCTAGGATGTAGGTTTCTATCCAAACTTGTCATTTATTAAAACCTAAAAACAGATGCAGTTTATTGCATGTCAATTCTATTTTATTAAAACTGTTAAATTTTTTAGAAATAAATTAACATTCATAAAAAGAATTCAGAGAAACTTAGCAAAAAAATGTGTTCTGGATGCCTACGATGGAAACCAAAGTCCCCGCTTCTTCTGATGCTGGTTTGCATGTTAAGTAAACACAGAGGAGTGTTTGCACCCGGACGGAGAACAGCAAGGAAAATGGGTTCCCAGGAAGTGGCTAGTCTAGCATGTCGGTGAAAAGCACATGTAGCTCGTTGAACTGCTGGGAGAGATCAGGACACAACACGTGTTCTGATGTGTCTGGTCAGCAGCGAAACTGTCAAACACCAGTCGCCCGTATTTGGTTGCATTTTTGATGTCTGAGTGTATTTAATGGGTCAGGATTATTCTCAATAGGATATACTGAAGAGTAGAAAAAATATGTTATTTTTTTTTCATATGTGTAGCTTTATCAGTGTAATTTGGTTATAATGCAGTTTTGTCAGCTACTGGGAATCTTAATGAACTTTTCCCATCCTCAGTGGCCACACTTCCGTATATGCCTGAAGTTGTGTTGAAAATGTATGGAAATAGGCGTCTGTATAAGGAAATATGGATCTCTATATTTTTCTTTGGGGTAAAGTGGATGGCCCTGTACCTTGGAATGATAGGACACAGGCCGAAATGTATGCTGAGTTAAATAATTTAATTTTTCCTAGTATTTTTTAATAAGTCGAGTAGGGATCACCAAATTTAGACACCATAGTATGATATAAAGATGTCACATTCTTTTACCCAATATTCTTACTCAATATTTAGCAATTGTTAATGGTAAAACAAATAGAAAATGGAGGCGTATCTTATACAAACAATGGATTTGAATAGCCTAGTCTACAAGAATTGCAAAAGTCCTCAATGAGCTCATGCAGCTAAGAATCCCTTATACATAGGAGATGATCTAGAACTTTCTAGAAGGAAAGAGTGTCAGAGCATAGAGAGAAGGAAAGGGGAGGTAAGGGAGAGGGCAGCGTTTAAAACTGTGACCCCAGCAGTGCCAGGGTGTCCTTCAGAGGTCATAATTTTTGTCTATTTTCAACATTTGTTGTTTATCTGAAATTATAATTTAACTGGGCATCCTGGATCATACCTGGTAACCTTCCCTGTGCCCAGGCCCCAACCCAGCTAACCATATCAATATTTTTTTAACTTAGTGAGTTTACTTAGCCAGTATGGTTGAGGGGCACTGATTAAAAGAATTTGATCCTAAGAATGCTTGGGGTGTGCGTGTGTATGAGTGTGTGTGTGTGTGCTTATGCACGCACACACACGTTGTGTGTTTCATAACAGGTTTGACAAACAGTAACAGAGATACAAGGAGCATGAACATTCCCCGGAAAATTCCCAATGACAGCCTGAATATTTTGTTAATTACTTCAAAAAAGGCGACGCGGTTATTAGCCACCAATCTTGTATCGGGCCCTGCGTCAGGTGCTGGGGACACGATCTAAAATAAGAGACCAGCGTGGAACACTAAGGCTGTGTCTAAATAAGACGCGAGGTGGTATTTTGGTAATAATGGGAAGAGGAAACTTTCTTTCTTCCAGATCTTCCTCTGCCAATAATGAGGAGCCGGAATGGGAAAATTACCATTAACACCCCGTTTCTAACATGCGTTACAGGATGGCACGTTGAAATTAACCGTCCTCGGTGGACTTGCGTCAAGACAGTATTGACTAAGAGCCTCCACCCTGTACCGGGAGGCTTGAGTGACCGGGACCCAGGAAACCTGACTGGAACACAGATCTTCAATCAACCGTCGCATAAGGCCACTGGACTGGTGCTGGGGACCATGCGTGTCCTGTATCAGTACGTGGACATGCTTCCTCTGCAGCAATGGTCAAAGCGTAATAAAGAATTAGAAATCAATGCATAAAAGTGTCTAGTTAAGCAGGGTTGAACTGTTTAACCCTGGCGTGACAAGATGGTTATGGCATTGATGTTGGTCTTGACACGGGAGTATACTGGGCATGGAAAACAGATCACCCCGTATCTGCACTTTCTCCAAATATACCCTTCGCTGGGACAGGGCCTGTTGATTTTTTAATAGCCCATGGTATTAATGATACCTTTTAAAGTTTTTTCATGGGTGCCTGGGGGGCTCAGTCGGGTAAGCATCTGACTCTTGGTTTCAGCTCTGGTCATGATCCCTGACACTCTTTCCTTGTAGAAAGTCCCAGTTCTTAGGGTCATCAGGGTCATCAGACTGGGCCCTGCACCGGGCTCCATGCTGGGCGTGGAGTGCTAGTAAGATTCTCTCTGTTTCTCTCCCTCCCCCTCCCCCACTGGCTCATGCATGCTCTTCTCCAAACAAATCAATCAATAAAAAGGTTTTCCCTGATAATTCTGTAAAAGTCAATTTTGAAATGATGTGTGCATCTCTAATGCAACATGTGTGGATACAACTTGCTTGTTTTCCTGTCATGTTAAATAATTATTGCCTTAGTGAATTTAATGTATAAATGATGCCTTCTATTTCTTAGCTTTGCAGAGACCTGAAAGAATTTTCTTCAAAAAGGCAGCCCATGAATATGATGAATGCCACACTTGGTATTCAACTTCCTGAATGGGACTGTGACTGTTCTGTGTCATGATGATCAGAGCTGGAAAAAAGTCACACTGCCCCTATCACTAACCATCTGTCAGTTGAGATAGTTCATATTATTCCTATTAAAGTACTTTCCTCTGGAGTCCCTCACTATGTGCATTGACAATTTTCGGGTCACTCTGTAGGATTCATTTTTCTGCAGATTTCATTGTTTTGAATATTTTATAAGTTCCTGCCTAATATCAGAGATCCCACTTCTCCAGATCTACAGAAAGTAGCTGAGGCCCTCCACAGAAACACGCTGGGAGAGATTTGAAAGAATATTAAAGCTTAAAACCATGTTATCATCACCATATTTTTAAAACTACGATTTTCTAAAAATGATGGGCTTCCTAACAATAAGACAAATTGCCTTTATTCTGAAGTTGAATACATTCTGCTCAATGTAGAAGTCTTTATTTCATATAATATAAATACTTACTTATTAAATCACCACGAAAGTAAGTTTTCAGGCTTTGTAATAGGGTTTTACAACAATATAGTTAGAGTAGAGGGTTCAAGTGAGCACATTGTAGGAAGAGCACAAAGTGGGTCAGCTCTAACTGTAAATTACTCAGTTAAAAATAGCATCTCCCTAAACATAGATCATCAGTAGAGTCTACTGTGATTTGATGTTTTTATTCCTAAATACATTTCTACTGCATAAATTGGTCCTCCATCCCTGTGGTACCACAGAAACTGCCTTTCGTTAACAGAGCATTTCAAAGAACAGAGGAGAAAGTCATAAAATAAAGCTATTTCTTAAACCAACATGGGAGTACACATCCAGTACTGTTAGATAGCTATCATATGACTAGAAATCTCAGGGAATGACTCACGATATTTTGGAGGAGTGTGAGAATATTATTAAACTATGACAAAGGCAAACCTGGGACCATTGTCTTGTGCTCAAGTCTACAGGGATGTCCAGAAATGAAAATATCTCAGCATAATTCGAGCAAACATTTTAAGCTGGTTAGCTATGGACAGTTCTTTGGCCACTAATGAATCTTAAAGAGGATATCAATGAATACTCCATATTGGAACCGAATTTAGAGCTCAGCTATAAAACTGTACCGAAAATAAAACATTCCTAATTCATGCCTTAGTTCATCCAACAAATACTGGCTAGCCACCTATTACGTGCACACAGGAGAAGGTTTCCTTAAGAGAGCTTGTGTCTACCAGGGATGCAGGAGATTAAAGATTCTTGGCAATGTGCCAAGACTCATGAGCAGGTGGGGGCAGGGTGGGTAGGGTGGCCAATGTCCTGGTTTGCCAGGGGTGGTCCCAGTTGATACCTGCATTCCTGTCAAAATTAATTAAATTTCGCTGTAAAATGTGTCCTGGTTTGGTCGATAAACTACAGAGTCACCCTGGTCACTGGCGACAAACAGTATTAGATTCTAGAACATTCTGCCTGTGGTATCCTGCTCTCTAGAGAGAAATCTACTAGGGATAGGTTCCTACATTTAGTGTGTATGACGAAGTTAGTGTGTATGAATAAGCTCCCTTCCACTATTTAGTCCTGGGTGTCTCAACATGGAGGTGATCAGGGACCAGGCACTGAGTCAACACAACACGCAATGTCGAATTAGTCTCATCGGGAAGGACGACTACGAGGGACTGAGTGTTTGTTGTCCCATCCCGCCCCCCCCTTGAATTCATATTTTGAAGCCCTGACCCAGTATTTGGAGACTGAATCTGTCGATAGGGTCTTCTCGTAGGAGAAAATTTAGGTTATGGGAGGTCCTGAGGATGGAGTCCTGATTCAGTAGGATTTTGCGTGCATTCTTGCTCTGTCTCTCTGTCGCTTCTCCATCTCTGATCCTCACTCTCTCGTTCCCTTGGTGTTCACGCTTCCTGGAAAGGCAGTAGGGCTCATGGTAGGAAAGCAGCTGTCTACAGTCTAAGGGGAGAGCCCTCACCAGACAAGCCCTGCTGGCTTCTTGATCTTGGACTTCCAGTCTCCAGGACTGGGAGAAAATAACTATCTGTTGTTGAAGCCATGAGTCTGTAGTGTTTTGTGACCAACACAGTGACTGATGGCTCGCTCGGGTCATGCTAGGGTCCCCAGCTCAGCCAGGATACCTGGAAGTTCTCTAGCTCATTGGAGCCAAGGGAGAAGCCAGGAAGAGTGATTCAGAAATAGAAATTTAACTTATGTGCATGGAATTCTGGACATTTCACTCAACAAGGCAAGATAATCAGATTTGGGACTTTAATTCCTTTGGAACTGAACATTTCTGGACTTTCATTTACAAGACGTATTAATCTTTGAACTTTCATTTCTCACGGGGATCTTAATAGTGGAAGAAGATGTACAGTCAAATTTGGGGAATATCTAGGCTACTGGGATTTTATTATCTGAGTTGCTCTTTTGTTTTATTTGAATATTTCCATTTATTTGGGATTGCAGAATCTCTGACAGACTCAGCTGGACACTGTCTAGACAGGGTTTGTAACTGGAAATAAAACGCACTTAGCCATGAATACAGAGTGTCCTTGAAACCCATTAAAGTAATGCACTGTTGGGCCACTTCAGAGTCTTTGGGTGCAAAATCTATATTGCTTGTCAGTGGCCCCAGAAGGTACACAAAGATGCAGTGGGGTGTTCATGAAGGACGGCATGTCCCCTCAGGGGACTGGCCTCACCCCAAGGTTGTTGACAGGTTTACTGGAGGAGTCCAACACCCTCGAACACAAAACACCGCAGAGATTCACCAAGGCCCTTCCTCTTCTTTTCAACTGGTTCCTTAGAGATGCAGGCAGACAACGCTCTCCTAATCCTGCCCACTTCGTAAGGGAGGATGTGGCGGTGGACTAATGTGACTGGCAGTTTTGGTGAGAAAAATACAGAGCCTTCTCAGCTGCTCATAATAGACAACTGCTCCTGGCTCACCGTGGTCTTCCTCAGTTTCTCCAGGCTCCAAGCCTTCCCCAAACAGCCCCCCTCATGGGGAAGTGTGGCTGAGTCCGCGCTGTCTGTAACTGAGGGTCAGTCTGGCCAGTCTTAGGGTTGGTTCTGTTAGCAGGAACTGTTGGCTCTTATGCCAAGTGCTGTCTTTAAAGGTGACATTTTGATCATTTTGTCTTCCCACTTTGGTCAAAAATTGAATAAGGATAAAGATACTATTGATTAGGTCTCTTCAAAGATCCCAATGACAACCTGAGGTTCTTTGTAGACTCCTGAATCACTGAGATCATTCACATAGAATCCATGAAAACTACCCACTAAGGGCCACATTAAAAACCACTGTTGTCCTATAAACAGAATTAAATAATTTCTAAGTATGAAACAAGTAACTTATGGGTAAGTATTTAAAGCTGGTTTGGCTCTAAAAGCAAGATCATTTTGTGATTATGTTTTGCCAAACATAACTTATAATTAAAAACATGGTGATAGATCAGTGGAGGGGGCATGGGGAAGCGCATATAAATCAAGTAATGAATAATAAGATTCGGAATTCTGGGACTGAATTTCTAATGTTCTTATAAAACTGTTTTAGAAATACAATAGAATTAATCGTTAAAATAATGAATTCCTGTAGCTTCCTGTCTATTTTCCTAGAACAGCACAATCATCCTGATTTCATTCGTTTCATGTTGGATGCTTACTGGAGTGGAATTATTTAGTAAATTATTTTAGACTGGTCAGTGTGGAGTATTTTTCCAAGGAACTGTTAGAAAGTTCTCAAGCAGAGAAAGTCAATTATCAGATAGTTTCACTTATTTGCAGAACATGAGGAATAGCATGAGGACATTAGGAGAAGGAAGGGAAAAACGAAGCAGGGGAAACCAGAGACGGAGACGAACCATGAGAGACTGTGGACTCCGAGGAACAAACCGAGGGTTTTGGAGGGGAGGGGGTGGGGGTGGGGAGAGCCTGGTGGTGGGTATTGTGGAGGGCACATATTGCCTGGAGCACTGGGTGTGGTGCATAAGCCATGAATTTAGGAACCCGGCATCAAAAACTACTGATGTACTATATGGTGACTAACATAATAAAAAAAAATAATAAAAAAAATTGTAAAATATTTTTTGTGTTCACTTTTTTCTTATTTTACATGAAATCGTGCAATTCTCCACTTGCAAGGATCACTTTTCTTACTCACTTGGAGCTCACTTTCCAGAAGTCATGATTCACCAGCCCATTCTCCATCAGCCAGCTGCCCCGTTGCCGCTGCATGACCATGCACGGTTGCTGGTGAGGACAAGGGATGCTGGTGGCCGTGAACCCCACGAAGCTAACTGGGTTGTTTTTCAGGAAGCAGAGCAAAAGAAATGCAGAACGAAGGGCCCAGGTCTGCATCCGGAGACATCTCCAGGGATTTCTTTTCCCCATGGAGGTCAGGGTGCTGCTCGGGGGCTCCTGCTCTTCCAGCAGGAGGAGGGCGTGGGGAACGTGAGCACACGGGGACAAGGCCGTCGTCAAGGCCACACCAGTGCCGCGGACTGGCTAGAGACACCCTCTGGGGTGAGAGGGGTGAGCCGGTACCCAAGTCCCTGGGGACCGGGGTTTGCTCCGAGGGCAAACAAATGCTGCAGTAACAGCAGCCCGGGGGGGAATGAGGGCGAAATGAGTGACCCTTGGGGACAGTGCAGCACAGTGCCCGGCCTCCGCCATGCGGATGAATGCGCCTGAGGCATATTTCAGCCAAAGCTGGTGACTCGTAAGGACATAACTAACCCGTATCTGGGTAATAAGAGTAGTTGTGTGGAACCTTATTCTGAGGACCAGAGTAACGAGCCTGGAGCGGCGATCTGGGGCGTGTGACCCACAGCAGGCCTCCGCGCACACGGGGAGGACCTCCCACCCGAGTGACATCTGAGTCAGCAGGACGCTCCACGAGGACATGAGGGACGAGCATGGGAGGCAGAAACAGACAAGGGATACTGACCCCGGGACCAGACCCCCGAGCCAAGTCACGGAAGCGCAGAAGCAAACCTCAGTCACCTTTCCCTCTCTGTCCCCTTTCTATAGACACGGTTCCCCAGCTCCACTGGAAAGGGGGGATGGGCCTAGATACGGGGTCAGCTGCCCTGGGGCCCAAACCACCTGCACTCTGTTCCTGTGGGTCTGTCCCCCACATGCCGTTGGCAGCTGCGCGGGGCCCCACGCGGAGCCGGGTACAGGCAGGAGTGACCTCGAGGCCTGCAGCTGACAACCATGACCATGTGGCCTTTTCTAGAAAAAGTTCACACATGCCCTGAGTAGATTGTGGGGGAAATGATGATTCACAACCCACTGAGCCCCCAAACAGGTTCCCAATAAAGAGAGAATGATGCTTCAACTGAAATGGCTTCTAGAACCCATGCTGACCCTTCTCTTCCCACTTCCCCATTTCACTGAAGAGTCACCAGTCCTCTCCTCCCGGACTTCATGAAGCCCTGAGATGAGTTGTAGCAGGAAGAATACGGTCAGCCTTGGCACGACCACCCCCAAAGGATTTGCCAATTAAAGCTTTTAGGACATTTAACGGCTCCTGAACTTACTAATTCACGTTTCTATTAAAGATGCATGGACAGCACCTGGCAGCCTATCCATGTCACAAGGAGAACTTCTAGAAGATTCCAGCTCAGACCTACGGCTCTGGCAATGCTGGTTCACTGGGCAGCTGCCTTCCCCGTGGGCTGAGTCCAAGAAACCGAAGTGTGGCTTCCTTCAACTGTCTCCTGGCACCCAATTTCCCATCAGGGCTGTGAGCTTCCACAGCCTGACCTTTCGGCAACAACTGTGTCATTGAAACAAGCTCAACATTCAGACTATTTCTAGGAGGGATCTCATCCAGTGACAGTCTCAGAGGACAGGTCATTCTCCCTCACCACGCCAAGCATAATACCACTACTGGGGGCGCTTCTCAAGGGCACGTCTTTCTGTCTTTCCCAAATAAGGTCACGGCCCCAAAGGGTGAAGCCTGGAGTGATGTCCTGCTCTCCCCTGGCAACCGTAAGTCAGTCCATAGATGAGCGGCGGGCATGAGCCCCAGGCTTGTCCCCCCGCATCCAGAGGTAGATTCCAAAAGATTTCCCTGTCGTTTCTGGAAGAAGATAAAGCGTGAGAGCCTCGTGCTCTGAGCAAAGCAGAGACTTACAGGAGTGAGACACGCCATGGGCCGACTTCCCACTGGGAAGAGGTGTTCTTTACGATGTCGCAATCCCAGAACTCAAAGAAAGTTCTGGAAAATGATGGTACCACACCTTACAAGGTAAAATGCAGGGTACCATTCCTTGAAGGACTTCTCGAAATAATTTCCCTAGGGGTGCCTGGGTGGCTCAGTCAGTCCTGGCTCAGGTCAGGGTCTCAGGGTCCTGGGGTCGAGCCCCACATCAGGCTCCCTGCTCAACAGGGGGTCTGCTTCTCCCTCTCCCTTTGCTGCTTCCCCTGCTCATGCTCTCTCTGTGTCAAATAAATAAAACCTTAAAAAAATTTCCTTAGCATTGCTTCATATTATACTTCCCTCAATTCTAGAATTGGAAAAAAAACAAACAAACAAAAACAAAACCATGATGGTGTAACATTATTCAACACATTGAAGTCACATATACTTATTGGGAAGAGATGAAATAATAGGAATTCTTACACATCGGGGCAGCGGTGGAAGCTCTTTCTTATTGTTCCCAATTATTTGCATGTTCTCCCTTCAAGGGGATACGGTAGCTGGTTCTGACATTGGCCACCATCCATTGCTTCTTCCAGGGGTAGACCTGGGTTGGTCTGCAACTGTTTGACCAAGAAAACACAAGGGGAGCGATGATGGCCCAGTTCCAGGCCCAGCTTCTAGAACTTCAAGTTTCCCTTCTTGTCCCAAGAACTGGGAGCTGCCAGGGAAGAGTTCCAGACTGTGCTGCTGGAGGAGCACCAAGGCACATGAGCGAAGAGGCCATCGTGCACGTCCAGCCCAGCTAACAGGAGAGTCTTCTGCTATCTGGCTGCAACTTTTGGAAGACCCCAAGCAAGAATTGCTCACCTGAGCCCAGTGAACCCACAGAAGCAGGAGAAATAACACATTGTTTTACATCATGAAGTTTTGTGATGTTTGCTACATAGTGACAGATGAACGGAGCCAGGGGTTGGTTGTGTGTTGTATAGTTTCTCCAAGGAGTAAAACATTTTCCCACCTATTCCTGTTGGCCTTGGCCCACAGATTGCCTTTAGGCAATGGAATATAAGCAAGTGACAAGTGCCACAGCCCGGCAGCTGTTGTAACAGGCATTCCGGCCGTTTCTCCTCTCCCTCTGACACAGAAAGGCCACGTCCCACCTCTTCCTGGGACCATCAGGGAAAAGACTCTCGTATCAGAGCTGGGCTGAGCTTCGCTGTACTACTTCCAAGTCACATAAATGAGTACAAGAGAGAAAGTTTTGCTGTTACAGGCCATGGACGTGGGATTTTATCTTCCGCAGGATCACTGCTGAGAGCTGTCCTTTACAAAGTCATCTGAAAAATTTCATGAGCCAGACCGACATTAGGGAAAGTCATTGACATGGAAGAGCGTATGAGAGCCATTCCGCTCAGTGTCACTGAGCGGGCTCGAGAAGCACGAAGGGTGGCAGGCGTTCTGCTAGAGTCCAGGCATGCAGTAGGACCTGTCTGTCATGCAAGCAGCCTATGGTCTCCTGTGGGCAGCAAATATGTTCTGGAAGGGGTGAGAGACTCAGCGTTTCAGCCTTTTGCATGCCAGGAGACAACACTGAGGACATTATGAAGTACGTCGCTAATTATTCGAAATATAACAATTTAACGACGCATGAGACATTTTTCGCTCTCAGGCCGTATGAAAGTAGGTGACAGGCCAGATCTCGCCCAAGGGCTGTGGTCCGCTCACTCTGGTCCAGTGGTGGAGGTTGGCCGTAAAGGACTATTTCCAGGCAGTGTACCACAACTGTCTTGCTCAAGCATTTTCTGAAGCATCGAGGAGAGAGACCAAGCAATTTAGGAATCTATGAAAGATTCTCCAAAGGAGGGAATGCCCGAGTGAATCCTGAATATCAAGTAAATACTGTGAGTAAATGGACACAAAGGCAAGAAGAATGAGAGAGGTTTTGGAACCACAGGATACGTGCACCTAAACTCTGCTTGCTTCCACTAACACAAAAGCATTTCATCTAAACTAAACACAAGAGCATTTCATAGCAAGAACAAGCACCAACAATTTCCCAACGTCATCCGTCCAGCTTGACGACCATGGACGCCACGGAAACACATCCTACAAGACCAGGTACCCTCGCCAGCCTCCTCTGCCGTCACAAAATACCACTGACTAGGCAGCTTAACAACAGAAGTTTATTTTCTCACAGTTCTGGAGTCTGGGAAGTCCAAGGTCAAGGCGCCGGCCAATTTAGTTTCCATGGAGGTCTCCTCCTGCCTCCTGCCTTGCCGTCTCGCTGTGTCCTCACATAGCACACACACAGAGAGCACCTGCTCTCTGATGACTCCTGTCACAAGGACACTAATGCTGTAGGATCAGGGCTCTAGCCCCTGGGCTCACTCCACGCGGATTCCCTCCCACAAGCCCCATCTCCAAGTGCACTTACAGTGGGGGTGAGAGCTTCAGCCTATGAATTTTGAGCGATGTACGACTTAGCTCAGAGTAACAGGACACCGGTTGTGGATCATGATGCTCCTTTCCTTTTTCTCGTATGTCCAAACTTGCAGAGTCTTTCGTTGTGGAAGGCAGGACCTTACATCTTTATCATTCCCCCCGGGAAGCTACTGATGCTATTAGGCAAACGCTCAGCAGGCATACCTCTACATTTAATCAAAACTGGATTCGCTAGACTAATGCGATTCTCCAGCCTCAGTTAGGAAGTCTCAGAATGATCGACAGTTATTAAAGCCGAAATACCACAAAGCAAATTTGCAATATCATCACATCCACCTACAGATTCCACAGGAATGTCATTATCCCCATTTAGTGTCATGTTGGATTTCAGGAAAAATAAACGCCATTCAGATAAGTAGGTGCTTGCTTCACCACAGGACATCTTTTGCTTCTCAATCTGATACATTTGTGGCGATTGTATCCCTTTCCGTGTACTAAACAAAGTAATTGGTTTTCAACGGGTTTTATTCTCTAACAATTAAGACAAGGTGATAGGAAGAGAAAATAAGTATTTTACATAGGAACAATACATCTGTTATCAGTTATCAATTTAATAGGAAGTTTTGGCAAGCAAAACTTCCTATTAAATTGCACCTTTAATCTCTGTTTATATAATGATGCTTGATTGCCTGGGGCAATGTCAAAGTTCTGATGAGCTTTCTAAATAAATATTAAATTATAGTGGAACCACTACGCTCTACACCTGAAACTTAGGTAACGCTGCATGTCAACTACACTCAAATACAAAAATTATGTTATTTCCTGACATGACAGTATGTGATTTATATTTTATTCCAGTTCTGTAGAAATGGGTCATCTCTGCATGGACCAGTGTGTTTTGTGACAATAGCCCACACTGGCATCCTTCATTTAAGGAAGAGGGTGGCAAGATGCCTGCGTGGCTCAGTCGGTTAAGCCTCCAACTCTTGATTTTAGCTCAGGTCTTAATCTCAGGGTGGGGAGTTCAAGCCCCACATTGGGCTCCATGCTGGGCATGGAGCCTACTTAAAAAAAATATGGTGGCAAATTTCCACTAATGTAAATGAATAATTCCATCTCTATTGATATGCCACTGAAAATAAGGATAAGTAGAAATCATATTTCTTTTAAATAAGGGGCTGGTAAAAGCAATGCAAAGATTTACCAAAAAATATTATTTCTCATCCCTGCTACTCTTTTAAACAAACTGTGGCTATAGTCTCTGTTATATAGAAATATTTCTTTAAGTTGAATAAAGAACAATCTGCAAGGCTAGGTTCATTCTGAAAGCGCTGGTTAAACACAATGCCCAGTAATTGTTATTGTGTAAGACGTGGTCCCTGCCTAGAGGTCATGGTAGACAAGAGATGCATATATGTGAAATGCTGTACTTAGTTTTAAAAGACATTATTTCATACACTCTTTTCCTAGAGGTCCTGGTTGAGTATATACGTCAAAGTAGACTTAGGGGAAAAAAAAAAAAAAGAAAAGAAACAACAAGGCAGAAAGCATTTCCTAATCATTGCGATATGTAATATAGATACATACATGGGGACACACAGTCACGTTCACCGTCTTCTGCTGGGGAAATAGAGCAATTCAAATACCTTGTTTCCAGTTAGCAGCTTCTTCATGCTAGTGGCTCAAGTGGAACTTCTGGTCAACCAAGTATTAAATCTTCTTTTCTTTTTTTTTTTTAAAGATTTTATTTATTTATTTGAGTGATAGAGATCACAAGTGGGCAGAGAGGCAGGCAGAGAGAGAGGAAGAAGCAGGCTCTCTGCCGAGCAAAGAGTCCCATGCGGGGCTCGATCCCAGGACCCTGAGATCATGACCTGAGCCGAAGGCAGAGGCTTAACCCACTGAGCCACCCAGGTGCCCCCAAATCTCTTTTCTTAAATAAATGGTTTGTCGACTAGATTTTCCATACTAGTTGTACAGTTAGTTTGAACCAGAAATGCTACATTTTATTCTTATAATATTGATAATACTTTATATCCATATTATTTTAAAACTTTACCTTCTTTTATACAGGATTACTAAATATTTTTTTCTTTTTTTTCTTTTCTTTCTTTCTTTCATTCTCTTTTTTTTTTTTTTTGCTTACTTCCCTATTATTTTGTAATTGCCTAAGAACAAACATTGTCATTATTTTCACCAGTGCCTGTGTTGCAATAAAACTTTATTTATAAAAATAGGGGTGGGGGCTAGATTTGGCCAATGAGAGTAGTTTCTCTGATGTAGAAAAATATTTTTTTCATGGACATAAGGGAGAAAATAATCACATATATACGTTCTTTTATTTTTATTTTTGAGGGGGGCAGAGGGAGAGAATCTCCTTCTTCTTTTTTTTTTTTTTTAGGGCAGGGAGGGAGAGACAGGGACCCTTAACAGGCTCCATGCCTAGTGTGGAGCCTGACGTGGTGCTTGATCTCACAACCCTGAGATCATGACCTGAGCTGAAATCAGGAGTTGGATGTCCTACTGACTGAGGCAGCTGGGGGCCCCTATATTCTTTTAAATAAAAAATTTTGAGTAAACATTACATGCAACAATCTTAGAAATCTTTAAATCCAAGAAAATCTACTCACATAAAGTAACATGAAAACGGTTTCCAAGGTATCAAAGTTCTATAACTTTTTACAAAAAGCTTGCTCAGTGCGTTTCATTGTTTCCCAGAGTATTTTGTTTACTGGGCTTAGAAGAATGTATTTGAACCTTTAACAAGACAGGTTTGAACTGTGTGGGCCCACTTAGACGGAGATTGTTGTATATAAATATAGTACAGCACCGTAGATGTATTTTCTCTCCCTTAGGATTTTCAGAATAACATCTTCTTTTCTCTGGCTTACTTTATTGTAAGAATATGGTATATAATATGTATAACACACAAAATGTATGTTAATCCACTGTTTGTGTTATCGGTAGGGCTTCTGGTCAGCAGTTAGTAGTTAAGCTGCGTGGGGATCAGAAGTTACACACTGATTTCCCACGGTGCGTGTGGGGGCAGGCACCCCAACCTCCCCCATGGTTCAAAGAGTCAACTGTATACACAATAAAACCAAGGCCTGAAACAAAGAACAAAACAGGAGACCCTTGCTAGCACGTCAGCAGGATGTCACACCGAGCACATACATAATGTTTCAAGAGCAGAATTTACCTTGACAGGAAATCCGAGAAGGAAAGGCGAACAGGGTAACCGTATCGGATGGTCTTCACCATGTCCAGGACCCCAATATATTGTAGCTGAGCAGACACATAAAAATTATCAAAAGTATCTGGCAGCCTTGAGTTATTGGGCTTGATGCAATGAATAAAGTGTGGAGTCCGCTTCTGAAGTTTTCCGATAATATCCGTTAGAGATTTCTAAGGAGAGAAGCAAAACACAGCTTATTCTCCAAAGACGACACTGATGGCAAATATAAAGAGCTTTTCAATAAAAATGTTTATCTTTGATCTGTAACTCTTTTATTATGAAGTCTCTGTGGCGTGAGTCTGTGTGTGTGTGTGCGCGCGTGCGTGCACATTGAGTGCTTACTTTTATTTGAGGGTACTCAAGGGGTCAAAAATGGGGAAAAATATACATATACCCTCTACAGTTGATAAAATCAAAATCTCACTTTTGGAAAACCACAAAACCCACTAACCCGGAGTTGCGATGCAATGGTGACAGGACCTCCCCGTTCCAGTCGCTGAAGAAATGTGGAGGTTCCTTTCTTCTTTAGTAACTGTCATGAAAATAAAAGGAAATAAAGCAAGAGCAATTTATTTATTGAAGTATGTAGTCCTTTACTTTTCATTGAAGTATCATTGACACTTGTTTCAAGCATACAGCACAGTGATTTTCATAGTATTTTCCTAAAGTCCACAGAGAAGAAAGAAAGCCAGCCTCCCACCCACGTGAGTGAATTCACTCACAGGGCGGCACAGATCTACAGCAGACTGTAACATTCAGTACCAAAGGATTCCCGGCGATGGTACTCTAACTGGGGACATGGGCAGCTACTTGTTAAATAATACCACAGCTGCCCGCCTCTCGAGTACACTGAAGCTGCGTCCTGGCCCATCTGAGCCCTGAGGCCAAGAGCTGACTCTTCTTCAGTGGGCAACAAGCGCACGCGAGTGCCTTGTGCTGCCGTCGCACGTGTTTATCCAGAAGTGGTAGCTTCCTGCCCGGCAAACAGATAGTCATGTGTGTTACAAAACCAGACGTTCTAGCAATCCCTGGTTTGTTCCCTTAAGTTAACCACAATCAATTTCTTCCCATTCTATTTTTCTTGACCTTCCTCTTCTCTTTTTCTTTTTAACTGCTCAAAGGAGTAGTAGATTACCTATCTGACAAATGGCAAGACTCTGTATTTTCTTCGATAAGTCATTGCATACAGCTCTTAAAAGAAAAAAAAATCATACATAGGAGAGATTAAAGGATAATGGAGATAAAAGAAGTCAGTTGGAAATGAGGCCAATGGGGAAAGAAAGAAAGGGCAGAAGGTAATTAATTAAATCCCACCAGGGGTTAAAGGGAGCCCCAGCCACAGACCTACTGTATTGCCTTTCACAAAATCACACAGACTCAGACCAACATATCTATTGATCTACAATCATTTACATTACAATAAAGAGGTCCTGATAGGAGAAAAACATCGGATGAAACCTTCTTGTCAATATGGTATTGTTGCTAGCACGGAAGCAGCCCATTTCCTTCCACTGACATGAACTGTCAAGTTGGAATGTTCAGTCCTGACAAGGGAACATGAAAGGGGCGACTGGTCCAAGATCAACGGGTTTTCTACAGATGCCAGCCAAGTGCGACGCTCGGTAAGAGTGGGGGGACCCTGCCCATCCTGCCGGTCACGGGCGTGCGTGTGCAGGGATGAAGGCAGTGTGCACAGAAGGGAGGCGTGAAACACTTACAGAAGAGTCATAAGAAATGAATCTCCATCCCTGGAAATGGAACACTCAATTTCCCTTTCTGGGCGGAGGAACCACTGTGAATTATCTTCCTTTTGCAGTCCTTTAGGGAAAAGACTAATGGCCTCTATGCCTGGTAATGTTTAATAATTAAGGTTAAAAATTACAGTTTAGAGGTGTGTGGTGATTCTGTGCTCTTGATTTCCAGGTTGACTGAGAAAGGAAGGGCCAGGAGGTTCAGTGAAACCCTCAGGAGTAGAGATCTTCCTTATGAAGGGTAACTCTTTATTTTTTTTTATGTAAAAAATATGCCACTTTGTATTTAGTGAAATTGAATTCCTGTGTTCAGACAGTCCAGGAATGACTCCATCAAAGGATCCCTAATTGTAGGGTCCATTGGCTACACACACACACACACACACACACACACACACACACACAGAGTGCACATACTCACTCATCTCTAATATGTTATCTACATCTTGCCACTCTTCCAAAATAGAGCTGATTTTAATTATGCTTTTATTTTAATTGGTAAGCTCAAATGCATTCCAACAAGCTACAACAACTGAATTTCTAAAATTGATTGTCCTGGACACCTTCCCAAACATATTTCTCATCTTCGTAGTTTTGGTGGCAGGCAGAGCAAACCAGGCTACCATCAGGCACTGAATCCTTAACGCTAACACATTTCCTACCTATTTCCTATTGGTTTGAGACAACTCCGCTGAATCTGTAGCTCTGTTTTATAAATAGAACCTTTATGTTTTAAGGACAACCACACTTGTGTCGGACAAGTCCACATTAAAACTAGTATAATACAAAAGTAAGCTTAAAATCCACATGCTATCCAGAAAAAATACTTCCAGCTCCAGAAACATACACACTGTCTATAAGAGAAACTACAATTTATTGTTTAGAGACCTAAAACCTCTGAAGTGATTAATGTCGACAGAATAAGGTAGCGAAGTTTATTCCCTGGAAAGCTACTGTCCGTGCAGTTACTTCCCATTCATCAAAAGGACAGTCACCGAGACAAGGCACAAATAGGATGTTGCAGAGACAACCAATAAAATCACTAATGTCCTATTTGCTATTGAATTTTCACTCTACTGCAGTCTCCTCGACCGCCCCCCTCTCTTAAGGTTATACTTCTGCCAGGATCCTTTTCATTACTTTTTGAAATTAAAATATCAATTTGTTTCCATCCATTTTCAGAATTGCATTTAAAAAGAGAGAGAGAGAGAGAGAGAGAGAGAGAGAGAGAAAGTAAAGGTACTAACAAGAATCAGAGGAACTCCTACCTTACTGAGTTCTAGATAATTCCTGTTTTCTCCAATAATTGAAGAAGCTGCCGTTTTCTTACTGAGCAGGGTGGATTTCTGTCCTCTGAACTTAAAAGAAGGATAGGAGGACACGAGGGATCCTGTCTGTGACAGTTTCGACTGGAACAAATGATGGATCACGACATTTTCACTAGCTAGGAAAGAAATAAAGCGATATTGTGAGTGGCATTCAAATCATCATGTCCCCGAGCTTTAAACACACTCCTCATCCCAGGGCTGTAGGCACTCGACATTCCCAGTGCAAGACGGAAGTGACAGGTCATCTTTCCTTTTGCCCCTATTGTGTTTTCCCCACCATCAATCCTACCACTTGATGAATTCTGACCTTCTCTGTCCTGACCAGGAGTCCTAATCCGTGTCCCTGTCCTCTATCTCAGCACTGGCCGTTGGCCTTCTGAGTAGCCCTTGTGACTCTCCTAGCCTTGGGAACCCAGTCTTGCCTGGCTTGGGTCTACAGGGTTTCAATTCTCTTGGCCAAGTCATGAAGACCTGTGGTTTCTGCCAGCAGCTTCCCACCCCAGAAACACAAGTCCCAGGGTCTAACCCAGCTCCCAGTGTATGTGAACATTTGTAGGGACCCTGTTCCATTTGCTTGTACCAGTTGTTAGGGGAAACAGTTCAGCTACAAAGATAAAAAGCCAATGTCTTTTACATGTGAGGTTATACAAATTCTATTAAATTTGGAATCGTATAGTGAAAACCACACACAGCGGTGAGCGCTCTAGAAGACCTTTCTCTTGTTACCTGCCTTTGTATTTACGCAATCCTCACCGTTGAGTTTCCTTTCCTACAAAATGACCATGACATACCTAGTTTGAGGATGATACAGGGTTAGAATGTAAAGTCGTGTGCACATCATTTAGGACCTTGTGGACCCATGAGCTAGTTAGCTCTGTTGAGCCAGCAAAACCATTTTTCTACCTTTCCCACACCCAGATGACTTTGCTTGTGCAGACTAACATATTTAGTGACAAGGCATGTAAAGGAAAGTCACTACATGATAAACAAACTAGGCAGAAGTGTCAGAAAAGGGAAGAACAACTGGGGAAGGTAGGAAGGCAAAATGGAGCCCCGTGATGTTGGATACAACTTAGGGCTAGCAGGATAAATTCATGATTTTTCAAATAGAGCTACACACCCATATTTTATCTACGTATCTTCAGTTGTCTCATTCTGAAGGGGCCTCAGAGCAAAGACAACCCAGTTAGAAATGAGCTCGTCAAGCCCTTAGACCTCAGTGTTTCTTAATACCATTCTTCTCTAAAATAAATCTAGACTTCTTGGGCACAGGGCTGATTTGGAGGCAGAGCCAATAATCATGGAACATTCTGGAAGGCTAGAATATCAGGAGGTGCTAAACAAGATCACGAGAACCTGAAGAAGAACCTCGGAGCTGGCTTGAAGGGCTGCTCACTGGCCATATCTCGAACAATGTTAGTATCAAAATAAGATAAGTAATGGATTGTGAGTCATTTAATAAAATAAGAATCTATGAGCCCATACTGCTAATAATTTAATTAGTTAATTAATGAGAAAGGGGAGTTCTTGCATTTGAATGTCACAATTGATGGGAAAATGGGGCGTAGAAAATGGTGATTTTGCAACCATCAGAGAAATTGTTGATTTGGGCAAGAATCTATCATGTATGTGAGCCAGCAGGTGAATGTCTGATGTGGAAGAGAACATTGATTGCCTCACCTTCCTTATGAAGTGACAGAGAAAAACAGCAGCTTTCATTACAGAAACCTAAATTGTGTCACCTTAACATGGCTGTGTCACCAGTGGTGTTTCAAAGAGTCAGTGCGTCCTATGACTGGGTTGGGTGAGGACCGTTGAGCTCCTCTGTGGGGCTTCTGCCCAGAAGGGGTGTGCAGATGCCGATGGGAGCCAACAGCAAAGAAGCCGAGATTGAGAGACAGTCTTCAGAATAACTGGCCTTTAGGTTTTAAAATGACAGTCATGAAAGAAAGTGAAATAAGTCAGTCAGAGAAAAACAAATACCATATGATTTCACTCATATGTGGAATTTAAGAAACAAATGAGCATAAACAATGAATCTTGGAACACTGAAAAAATAAAATTAAATTTAAAAAAAAAAAGAAAAAAACAAATGAGCAAAGGGGAAAAAGAAAAACCAACAAACAGGCTCTTCATTACAGAGAACAAACCGATGGTTACCATAGTGGAGGGAGATGGTGGTTGGGTTAAATAAGTTAAATAGGTTATATAGGGATTGGGGGTGCACTTGTTGAGCACTGGGTGATATATGGAATTGTCGAATCACTACATTGTAAACTAATAACACTGTATGTGAACAAACTGGGATTATAATAAAAATAAACAAATGGGCAGAGGACCTAAGAAGACATTTTTCCAAATGAGGACATATTAATGGCCAAGAGACACATGAAAAGATTTTCAGCACCTCTAATCATCAGGACATGGAAATCAAAACCACCATGAGGTAGTATCTCACAGCAATCAGATGCCTAGTACCAAAAGGCCAAGAAATAGTACGTGTTGGTGAGGATATGAAGAAAAGGGAATTTGTACTCTTCTAATGAGAGTGTAAATTTGTGAAGCCACTTTGGAAAACAGTATGGACGATCCTTCAAAAGTTAAAAGAGAAGTATCAGGATTCCACTGCTGTGCATTTACCCAAAGAAAATTAAAACATTAATGATGTGAAGATGTATATGCCTCTATGTTTATTACAACGTTATCTATAATAGCCAAGATATGGAAGCAACATAAGTGTCCCTCAAGAGATGAATGGATAAAGAAGATGTGGAATATTATTCAGCCACAACAAAGCATGAAACCTGGCCATTCAGGACAACATGGATAGACCTTCAGGGTATTTTGCTAAGTGAAATAGGCAGGCAAAGAATACCATATGATTTTTATTTATATATGGAATATAAAAGCAAACAAAAATATAAAAATAATTCTTAAATAAAGAGAAAAAACTGGTAATTTCCAGAGAGGAGGTGAGTTGGAAGAATGAAACAGGTGAAGGGAATTAAGAGGTACAAACTTCCAGATATAAAATAATTTACACAGATGAAAAATGCAACATAAGGAATATAGTCCATAATACTGAAATAATCCTCTATGATGACAGAGGGTGACTATGCTTAACATGGTACTGAATAATGTATAGAACTGTTAAATCAATGTATGCACCTGAACATAATGTAACCTTTTATATTAACTATAATTCAATAAAAAAATAAATACATAAGTAAGTATCATTTAAAAAAAGAAAAAGATAAGCAGAGAGAATGTCCCAAATTAAAGAAGACTGAAGAGAAATGACAGCTAAATGCAGCGACTGCCCTGAATTGGGGCAAATCATCATGGGAGCCATTGCTGGAGTGAGCGGCAAAGGGATAGGACTTGGGTCTAGATGTTAGCACTGCGTCAGTGTTCAATACTCAGACAGTTGTTTTGTAAGATGATGTCTTTAGCTCAAGATGCATACCAAAGAGGCCTTTTCTAGGTCTCAAATGATTCAGAACACACATGTCATGCACGTGCACACACACACACACACACATACACATGCACACATGTATGTCCGTACGCACATGCTGCGCACACTTGCACACACAGGGAGAGATGGTGGGGAGTGGAAGGCAGGGTGAATGGGACGGAGAAGACAGAATAAAAGAAGGGAAATGAGGAAAATGAATTGGGAAAAGGGTTTATGGGAGTTCTTGGTATGAATTTTCTAACTTCAACTTGAAATCATTTCAACATCAATAGTTCATGCTGATGTTGAAATGGGAAGTGTCCCCGGAAGGAGGTCTGTAAACATTGTATCCAGTGTTTTCCTGCCAGTCCACCAGGATACCCGAACTTAGATGAATAGTTTATGAGCAAGTGCACAGAGGCACTCGGAGACAGTAGACTTGAGACTTTATTTCACATCTCAGGCACAGGTGAGAGCACTCACTGCATTTCTGCCTGAGCTGTGTCTCCAAGCTACCTGCCTCCCTTTGGCCAGCTGGCTCACGATCCCATACCAGACCTTACAACCTTTCTCAGCTGGGAGCTTTTTGATAATAGGAAGATTTAATTAGATACTATAAACAAAGTATCTAGCAAGGTACTCAAAAATTTTTTAAAAATCTATAAATTATACTCGCTTTTAACAACTATTTACCGCATCAACAATTTCACAAATTCATAAAATACTATCACAACCATACATCTTTTTCTTATATGATAGAATGGGTGAGGAACTATGGCCTGTGTGCCAAATCTGGCCCACTGCCCATTTCTGTAAATAAAGTTTTATTGGAACACAGGCATGTCCATTTGTATTATCTACACCTGCTCTGTCATTGTAACAGTAGAGTTAAAAAGTTGCAACAGAGACCTTATGGCTTGCAAAGCCTGAAATGTTTATTCTCTGGACCTTTATAGAAAACACCTGCCACTTCCTGTATAAACATGTAAGAATCTATTGCAAATTTTGTCTGCTTGCTCAGATGCCAAAAGAATTTAGAACAAAACAAGACTCACTTGTGTTCTCTTGGAACTTAATATACACAAAAGAATGACTTTAAAGGGACTCTGTTAAGGGAAGGAGAATGACAATATCACGAACCATCACATTCTTTCTCTAAATACATATTCTATCCCCTGAAGTGCAAAAATAAAGAAAAAGGCATTGCGCCAACTTCAAAACCACACTATATATTAGATCTTCTCGCAAGGTATGACTTAGATGGTAATATACTATCAATGGAAACTCAAATAATTGGAAACTAGAAGGAAGATCTTTCCAGTGATAATCAACAGGGTCCGTTATTTCCATTCCTTTCTTCTACATGCTGTCATTCCAATCCCACGCTCCTTCGGCTGGTCTCAGTTTTAAGAGAACTCAATCGCTTTAAGTTCTGAGAGACCAGCTCAGTAAGTCCCCCTGAAAAACGATCTCTGGCATCCGCACCACATGATTTAAGGTAAATACGGTCCTCAAGCCAGCGGTGATTATTTCCAGCTCAAAGCCCTCAATTTGTCTCATGAAGGGTGATCACAGGCTTCTTTTTTTCAGGAAAGATAAATGACCCAGCTCATGGCTAGCAACTTAAAGCATCAAAGATGATACATTTTAATTCACTGAAAAGGTTGTTAGGGAAACGAGAACTAAGGGCTACAGAAACGCTATGGAGAAAGAATGACTAGAGTCGGCAGAAGTATACATATTGATACATATAAGGGCACAGTATATAAGTGTAGTATGTACTTAGTCCCCTGTTTTATAGAAATAGATACAAGTACATAAAGGCCTGAGATTCACTCACTAGATAGAGGCTGTCAGTTGATATATACAGATAAGCATGTGTGCGCGCACATATGAATTTGTGCCCTCCCTCTACTTCGTGGGTATTAATTCTTTATAACAGAAAGTATGAGAATAAAATACTACCCTTAGGTATGCTCCAGACATCAACTTCAGTAATGAAATTCACCCTGCTGTGGCCTAAATAATTTTGGAAGCTGTATTAATCTTCATTAGTCTTCACAAAAGAGCTTTTTTATATTCATACCACTAGAGTGGTAAAGGTATTTTATATTTCTATCTGCTAAAAGCTTAGTTAAATTATGGTTTCTACTAGACTCCAAATTAGATTGTAGCCAATGTACATTGTGGCAAGATCCATTCTTTATTATTCTGGGCTTTAGAATGTAAAAGATATTTCAATTCCCCTGTCGCTGGTGGCATATTGCTGAGGACAGTGTTCAGAGATGGGGAAATAAAGAGTGTGTGGCATTTTAACCATAGGGGAAAAAACTTACTTTTCATTACAAATAGAAGATTCTGTGAGAGAGTGTCTTTATTTTTTTCAATTGCTCCAACAATTTCATACATTACCTGTAATAAAAGAAAATGGTGTGATTACTAATGTTTAAATATGGCCACAAAAATAATCTCCTTTGCAGAATTATCTGACTCAGAGGAAGTTTCCAATTATTCACCAGAGAGGTGTTTCCAGTCTTCAAAGTTCATCTTACACCCCAGGTTGAAGCTCCTTTCTGCACATCAAACAAGGGACACCTCTCCTGTACTAATTTTCCAAGTCCCCCTCTGACTGTGAGTTTAAGAGGAAATGGTAGTGACTCGTGTTCGTGCAGCCTCCCTTCATTCCCGAGGACCCTCGTCTTCCCAGAAAACTCACTAAACCGGGCAGGGGGTTGCTGCCATGCCTGGGGAAGAGGGCATGATTCCAGTTGGAGAAATTCAGTGGTCTCTTTATATTCAAAGATTCCTTTTGGAACATTTAAACAGTTAATGTTTAAAATGAAGAAAACATGATGGGGAGCCTGGCTCAGTCGGTAGAGCATGAGACTCCTGACCTCGCGGTTATGAGTTTGAGCCCCATGTTGGGTACAGACAGTGCTTGAAAATAAGATCTTGAAAAAAAAATGAAGAAAAGATGATACTGAATTAAACACACAGATGCAGAGCACAGACACACACACACACACACACACACACACACACACATTGGACTACCTGATTTTCTCTAAAAACATTTCTTATCTTTGCTCTTGTTATGGTCTCGTTCTGAATGGCCATTCCTACCCAATCTCACAGTAAAATTCCTGCCGTACCTTGAAAACAGTGACTACAAATTGTCCAACTCCATCTCCCTGCAGCAACCAACAGAACGCCTGTCCATTGGCCACATTCAATCAATATCTGCTGAAAGGAACTTTAATGTTTTGGAATATTATGACCAAATACAGCAAAACACTGTGCTGTACATTTCATTTAAGATTGTGCTGATGAGTCTTGCATTATCACAAGATCATGCTTTGGAGCTTGTGCTTTTTGGATCGTGCATTGGAAAGTTCTCATGAATGGTACCTGTACCAGGCAATGTGGAGAAAAAGCTGAAGTTCTCCCACTGAAACTCAAGTCCAGACCTTCCCAGTGGGAGACTCCAGTCACATACCTAGGAAACCGCATCTCCCACACATGTCCAAGGGCAAACACTCAACCAGGGCAGTTGGATGCTGGCAGGAAGCTTGGAGCTCAGCACATGTTTTTACTTTGTATCAAATGAACAAATCTTGAAGCATGCGAGCATAATTGTTTTTGTGATAATGGGAAAACTACAATACTCTCTTTCATGTGTTAACTAATAGTCTCAAGGGCACTCCAAGACTGAGAGCTTCTGACCTTACTCATAAGATATGGATGGCACCAGTATTGACAGGATTTGAGTTCACAGCTCAAGGCAGGTTTTAGACACTGCCCATAACAGTTGGTTATTGTATCATCACAATATAATAATGCAAATGACTGAGAACATGTTACATAAAATTGGCATTAGTGGAATGTTAACACAGGGTTCCAAAGAATTTTTTTTTCCTGGCCCTGAACCTGGAATGAAGTCTTTCCTCAAGAAGTCCTTGCATACTTGAGGGGAAAATCAAAATGAGAGACCAACCGCCACCCCAGACCCTAAAGTGTGCACATTGTTGGTGGACTAGTCAATATTTACATATTTCAGTGAATAGAGCCAAGAAATATACAACACATATCAAACTCCTATGTGAGGGGTTTCATTTTTTTTTTTAATTTTAAAAATAAAATACAATCTGATTCCAAACTTGGTCTTTCAACCATAACAATTTCTTCAAGTCAATGAAGTTTAATATTGGCCTTGTCCAAGGCAAGTTGAAAATTTAAATAAATGATATCTACTCATGTCTGTTTATTACATCTGTATATAATCTGCTACCATTGCCTTCAAATATTTCTGAATGAAACTTTTGAATTTAAGATCATTGCAGGTTCATGGGCAATTGTAAGGGACGCTACAGACAGATCCCATGGGCCCATTACCCAGTTCCCTTTAACGGTAACATCCTGCAGAATGACCACAGCCATCAACCCTGTTGGTAAGGGTCTGCTTCTGACTCTTTGCTCTGTTTCATGATCTACATATCTATCCCCTCACCTCTGTCTTGATTACTGAAGCTTTACAGTAAGACATTAAGTTAAATGGATGAATTCTTCCCACATTATTCTTCTTTACAAACATTGTTTTGGATGCCTGGGTGCCTCAGTTAAGTGTCTGACTCTTGGTTTTGGCTCAGGTCGTGATCTCAGGGTCGTGAGATGGAGCCCGGTGTGGGGCTCTGAGCTCAGCAGGGAGTCTGCTTGAGATTCTCTGTTTCCCTCTGCCCTCCCCTCTCTAAAATAAATAAATAACTCTTTAAAAAATTTGTTTTAACTCTTCTAATTTATTCACTATTCCAAATAAATTTTAGAGCAATGTTGTCTATCGATAGCTCTGTATCTAAACAAATTTTTGCTATGATTTTGATAGGAATTGCATTACACCTGCATAGTGATTTGGGGAGAAGTATTGCGATACTGCTTGTCTATGAGACTACTGACCATGCTGTGTTCTTACCCACAGATGTGATGTGTCTCCCAGGCAGCTCTCTGCATGCTTTCCTCATGGTTTTGCGGGTTTCAGCATACAGATTCTCCCCATTTCTGTTAGACTTTTACCTATTAGCATTTTTTATGAGCAGTTGTAAATGTTATTGTATTTTTAATTTTGGTGCACTTTACTAGTATATAGAAATGCAGTTGATTGTTTTTTCATTTATGTTGTATCCTGTGACCCTGATGAACTCATTTATTAGTTCTACGAGACTTTTTTCCTTCCTTGGGATTTTACACATAGTCAATCGCATCATCTACAAAAGGATCAATTTTGTTTCTTCCTTTCCAGTATATCTGACTTTAATTTCATTTCTCTTCTTAGCACACTTGCTAGAACTTCCAGCATTCTGTTTAATAAGAATGGTGAGAACAGACATCCTTGCCTTCTTTCTGACCTCGTGAGCAAACACTCATTTTTTCACCATTAAATATTATGTTAACTGTAGGATATTTTTGTTGACGCTCTTTACCAAATTGAGGATGTCTCCTCTAACAATATTTTTCTGGGTGTTTTCATCCTGATGAATGTTGAATTATCAAATGCTTTTTCTGCATCAGTTGGTACGATCATGTGATTTTTTTTTCTTCTTTAGCCTGTTAACATGGTGGATTAATCTTGACTGATTTTCAAATTATTGTACCAGCTTTGCATCTCCAGAAAAAAAGACACAACAAATTATTCATGGTACATAATTCTTTCTACATACTGTGTAATTACAGTTGTTAATATTAAAAGTCTTTTTGCGTTTTCATTCATGAGGGATACCGATCTTCAGTTCCGTGTGTGTGTGAGTGAGTGTGTGTGTGTGTGTGTGTGTGTGTGTGTGTTCTGTGTCTGGTCTTCACACTGGGTAATACTAGCTTCATAAAATGAAGTGGGAAGTGTTCTCACCTCTATTTTCTAGGTAAGAGTTTGTAAGTTTAGTGTTAATTTTCTTTTAAACATTTGATAGAATTCTCCAGTGAAACCACTGGGAACGGGAACTTTCTTTTTGGGGAGATTTAAATTCTAAGTTCATTTCCTTGATTCAGTTACGTATTTCATTGGGTAAATTGAGGCCGTTTGTGCTTTTTGAGGAATTGGTCCATTTCACCTAAGCTGGTGTTTGTGACAGTTACAGTTTTCCTCTCGATCTTTCTGGTGTCTGCACGGTCTCTGGCAAAATCCCGTTTACTCCTGATAGACAGCGGTTGGTGTCTGTTCTCTTTTATGTCCCTCTTTCTTCAGATGTGTCATTTCGGGTTATCGGCAGCCAGCCAGCCCTCTGTTTCATCGATTTCCTTTACTTTTTTCAACTTCGCTGATTTCTGTTTGCTTGCTTTGGTTTTATTTTGCTCACTTTTTTCCCGGTTCTTGAGGTAGGAACTTAGACCATCAACTGAGACCTTCCTCTCTTCTAACATACATATTCAGCGATAGACATTTTCCTGTCTGCACTGTTTTCGCGGTGTCTCACAATCAGTACGCACTATTTCCATTTTCATGTAGTTCAACACATCTTTCTAATTACTTCGAGACTTCCTTTTCGATCCATGGAATATACAGAAGGGCACCGTTTAGTTTCCAACTATTTGGAAATCTGCCCGCCATCTTTCCAGTATTGATTTTTGGTTTGGTTGCTTTGTGGGAGGTAAGCCCACTCCATAGAATTCTCATCTTTCTGAAATTCTTTAGCTTCGATTTTCCCCCAGCAGGTGGTCTTTCTTGATACATATTGTGCTGGGACTCAAGAAGCACGCGTAGTCTGTTTTCACTGGTTTGAGCGCCCCGTAAGTGAGTCGGTCCTGTTGGTGAGCGGAGTAGAGTTTTACTGTATCCTTGTGGAGATCCTTACAGATGTCCCGTCATGTGTCCAGAGCAGGGTGTCAATGTCTCCAGCATAAACTTCTGTTTCAGCTGGCTTCCTCTGATGCCACTCAGCAGGACGAGAGAGGCCCAGCCTCATCACTGCCACTTGGGAGAAGCCGGCTCCCCACTCAACCACCACTGATGTAGAAGAGGGCTCTCTCATCTCTGCTGGGCAGAGAGGCGTTCTGGTCTCCCCCCCCCCGCCCCCAACATATGCCCTGGCTGTGGGGTGAGCAGGTGGAAGGGGCTGGCATGCGTCTTCGTGGCTTCCTACAAAGCCACCCCTGAGGGGGTATGAGGAGAGGGGAGCTGTGGCTGTGTTATCTCTGGGGTGTGCCCAATGTCCCAGCCCCCCACTAGGCCTCCTCTAACATTCTCTGTTGCAGTGGGGAGGTGGGGGGACAATACAAATTCAGAAACTTAGCACAAAAATCTAAAATAGGCCTCTCCAATTCAAAATTGCATGCCCTAAGAGGAAAACTATATTTTAATGAGTGTGCCTTAGGGGTTGTGTTTGGTTTTGCTTTAAAAATAAGGATAGAAAACAAAATGGCCACAGCTTAATATAATATTAATCTAATTATTAATCTATACTAATAATTATTAATATTTACATTATTATATAATACGTAACTATATTATAATTAGCAATTATTAATATAATTACTATAATCTAGACTAAATAACACACTTCACTTTTTTATCCAAAAAGAATGCAAGATCTTAAAGTTAATTTCGAGAAAAGGCTGGAAGGGAAGAGCATTAAGTCAAGGAGCGCTCCCATCGGATCCCCAGCCAGTCTCCACCTGCAGAGCGGTGTCCAGAGGATCCTTCCACACCGGGCACGTTTGCACACTACCTTCCACCTCATTCTTGCCACTCAGCAGCCCAATCTGTCCCTTGACGGCCACCTTGCCTTGGCTTTTAGCCCCAGCTCCTCCAGCCGCCAGGGCCGAGTCTGCTCTGCAGACCCCGTGCTCCGGGGGGGTCCAAAGCTGCAGGGGAGAAGCAGCAGCTGGGCGGGGGTGTGGGGTGGGGGAGGCAACTTCTGGGCTCCAGCTTCCACCAATCACGGAGCCTGGTGGTAAACATGTCACGATACTGTGCCTTCTCGTCTCCAGGACAGGGGAGGGCACGGCAGCCTCTCTCTGTCTGTCCACCCCGTCTGTCCGCCTGCCGACCTCTCTCCAGTGGATTTTGAACATCGACGAACAAGGCTGTCAGCACTCCGCTCCTCACAATACCTGGTTTTCTAGGCAATGCCCCACACCTGCTTCTAGCGCTTGCCTCTGCCATCTTCTCTGACCTGTTCCAGAACGTTTTACAGCACTGACCTGAGAAGGGCACACGACGTTCTCTAGGTCCTCTGTGCTGAGGCAGCCAGGAAGGCTGCCTCTCTTGCGGTGTGACTACGGCAGTCAGAATCCTGTGTCACTCTCCGAAGGACCTGCCTCCGAACAGAGTGGGTCCCCCGGGGGGGGGGGGGGTAGGGCTGCCGGACGCCCGCTGCGCTCTCCCCCTTGGCATCGTCAGGACCTCGTGACAGCAACGGCCTCTAGGAGGCAGAGGAGGCGACGACCACATAGAAAAGAAACCACAGAAGCCACAAAACTCTGTGGGACGAACGTCCCTGGTTCCCGGGTGTCCCAAGGGAGGTGAGAACCTTCTACGGGAGGGAAACAACCAAGAAGAGGCTCCGTGCACCCCAGAAATAGCACCCGGCTTTGTGAGTCTGTGCGGTCAGGAGAACAGAGCCGGGCCTGTCCTCTCAGCCGTGCGCCCCGAGGAGGAGGGACTGGCAGACTGCGCGGAGGGAGCAGCAGGAAGCCGGGGTGGCGGAGGCCTTTCTCGGTCACTCGGGCCAGCTGTCTTGCTGCTCTGCCTTGCTTGTCCTTGCCGGTTTGTTATTCGGGGATGAAAGGAGCAAAACACAAATGTAGCAAATGATAGAGGCCCCGTCTCTGCTTTCAACTACCTTTTTCCTCTTTTCCCTCTGCCTTCGCATAACTGGACTTGAGACTTCAGTTGTTTTTCCCTCTTAAGGACTGGAAAGTAGGGCTCACGTGCAAAGTGGCAGGGTCCCTCAGGCATGTGATGGAGACGTTTACGTGCATGGGGCCCGATGCCAGTGCTTCAGGAGGCTGTCTCCGTAGCCAGAGTCCTCTGGAATGAGTCTGTTCAACGAAAAGACTCCAAAGAAAACTCAGCGTTTTGCTTGTGTTTCAGCAGTTAGCAGGACTCACACCAGTGCTTCGGCCTTGGGGTCCGTGGAGGAGTGTGGGTGACCCAGGGAGTAGGGGGTGCTATTCTCCTGAAGTCCTCTCTCTGACACCCCGGGACTGCAGGACACACAATCACAAGATAGATCAGCTCAGCTGTCTATGTAACAGGGAGACTCAAGCTTTCCCCGTGGGTATGAATCACACTTTACCAAGCTGCCTCGTTTCCTGGGTCCACAAAGAAAAGTTATCAAAGGCCAGACACACGCGTTCTCCTCCTCACTGGGGGCTGTCAGGCTCCTGGGTTGATCACCAAGGAAATGGAAGCCAGAGGGGAGAGAGCTTCCTCTGCAGTCAGGGCTTTCGCTCTGCACTGAGAGCAAGGGCAGGTGTGTTACCGCCCTTTGATAAAGAAGGCGCCCGGTCGCAGAGCCAGGCTCCTGGGCCCTTTACCCCTCAGTGCGGCCCCTCTGTGGGGGCCCGGCCCTGCGACGTGCTAGAAGTATGCTCACCTGAGCACCTACTGTGTGCAAATACCTCCAGCATTCCTAAAAACAGGCTTCACAGTTTACCTACAGGAGTGCATCCTCTGGGGCTTGGCACACACGCGCACAGCTTAGCCCTCCCCTGGCCCTCTTTAATCATCATTGTCAGGAGTGCAACGAAGGACTCTGCATTTCTAACTGGCTCCGCAGTTGATCCTGGTGCACACCTAAGGATGAGAATGGCAGCTCCAGGTACCAGCAGTGTAAGCTGCCCCAGGAACACCGTTCTCCCCCCCGGGGATGCTGGCAGGGAGCAAGAGAGCCCAGGCCTGGGGTTTGCAGAGAAATGTCTCCTGGGCATTCGAGATACAGTACAATGATGAGAGGAGACAACGGCTGAGTTAAAATCGCTGGTAAGTTTAAGATGAGACAACATTATAATAATACTCACTACCAACCTTTTTCCTTTGGAGGGTTGGCATTTCTAAAAAGCGTCCAGAAAGCATTTTCAAATATTTTTATCTGAGATGGCAGCAAGAGAACTCCGTATTTTTCAAACAGCCAGGATTGCTGGGGTCCCCTGTGTAAGCCATGAACCGTGCTGGCAGTGGGGAGACAGAAAATGAATAAACGCGGGCTGCGGTAGGAGGGAAATGCAGCCAGAGTTGTCAAGAAGCCTTCCTCTTGTAGTTCCACCCGCCGACTGCAAACACACTCATGGGACGCGGACGGTGACCATTAGCTGAGGGCACGACAGCAGCATAACTCTGGACATCAGTTTCTTGTTTTTACAAGGTCAAGTTCACCGAGGTCAGTTCCCACTAAAGTCTGGTGACTTTGCCAGCACAGCCCACAAGACACAATGTTATTTAAAGGGAAGGGGAACACGCTACCTAGGAACTCGGGAAATGGGCATGGGTGGGTGTCATCTGCTTAGACCTTCGAGCTGCCTCTGGTGTGGCTCATAGCCAAGGTCACTAAATATTATCTGCATCAGACTGACGGTGTCATCGGGGTTCAAAGACTATATCCAGAAAAAAAAAATCAGACAGCAATTCAGCAACATGGCAGGATACAAAGTCAATGTACAGAAATCAGTGGCTTTCTTATACACTAACAATGAAAATACAGAAAGGGAAATTAGAGAGTCGATTCCATTTACTATATAGCACCAAGAACCATAAGATACCTGGGAATAAACCTAACCAAAGAGGTAAAGGATCTGTACTCGAGGAACTACAGAACACTCATGAAAGAAATTGAAGGAGACACAAAAAGATGGAAGACCACTCCATGCTCTTGGATCGGAAGAATAAACGTTGTTAAAATGTCTATACTGCCTAGAGCAATCTATACTTTTAATGCCATTCCAATCAAAATTCCACTGGTATTTTTCAAATTGATGGAGCAAATAATCCAAAAATTTGTATGGAATCAGAAGAGACCCCGAATCGCTAAGGCAATGTTGAAAAACAAAAATAAAACTGGGGCATCACATTACCTGATTTCAAGATTTACTACAAAGCTGCGATACCAAGACAGCATGGTACTGGCATAAAAACAGACACACAGACCAGTGGAACAGAGTAGAAAGCCCAGATATGGACTCAACTCTATGGTCAAATAATCTTCGACAAAGCAGGAAAAAATATACAGTGGAAAAAAGACAGTCTCTTCAATAAATGGTGCTGGGAAAACTGGGCAGCTATATGTAGAAGAATGAAACTCAACCATTCTCTTACACCATACACAAAGATAAACTCAAAATGGATAAAAGACCTCAATGTGAGACAGGAATCCATCAGAATCCTAGAGGAGAACATAGGCAGTAACCTCTTCGATATCAGCCACAGCAACTTCTTTCAAGATACATCTCCAAAGGCAAAGGAAACAAAAGTGAAGATGAACTTCTGGGACTTCATCAAGATGAAAAGCTTCTGCACAGCCAAGGAAACAGTCAAGAAAACAAAGAGGCGACCCACGGAATGGGAGAAGATATTTGCAAATGACAGTGCAGACAAAAGATTGATATCCAGGATTTATAATGAACTCCTCAAACTCAACACACACAAAACAGACAATCATATCAAAAAATGGTCATAAGATATGAACAGACACTTCTCCAATGAAGACATACAAATGGCTATCAGACACATGAAAAAATGTTCTTCATCACTAGTCATCAGGGAGATTCAAATTAAAACCACATTGAGACACCACATTACACCAGTTAGAATGGCCAAAATTAACAAGACAGGAAGCAACATGTGTTGGAGAGGTTGTGGAGAAAGGGGAACCCTCTTACACTGTTGGTGGGAATGCAGGTTGGTGAAGCCACTTTGGAAAACAGTGTGGAGATTCCTGATGAAATTAAAAATAGAGCTTCCCTATAACCCTGCAATTGCACTCCTGGGTATTTACCCCAAAGATACAGATACAGTGAAAAGAAGGGCCATATGTACCCCAATGTTTATAGCAGCAATGGCCATGGTCGCCAAACTGTGGAAAGAACCAAGATGCCCTTCAACGGATGAACAGATAGGAAGATGTGGTCCATACACTATGCAGTATGATGCCTCCATCAGAAAGGATGAATACCCAACTTTTGTAGCAACATGGACGGGACTGGAGGACATTATGCTAAGTGAAATAAGTCAAGCAGAGAGAGTCAATTATCACATGGTTTCACTTATTTGTGGAGCATAACAAATAGCATGGAGGACATGGGGAGATGGAGAGGAGAAGGGAGTTGGGGGAAATTGGAAGGGGAGGTGAACCATGAGAGACTGTGGACTCTGAAAAACAATCTGAGGGTTTTGAAGTGGCGGGGGGTGGGAGGTCAGGGTACCAGGTGGTGGGTATTATAAAGAGGGCACGGATTGCATGGAGCACTGGGTGTGGTGAAAAAATAATGATACTCTTATGCTGAAAATAAATAAATGAAAAAAAACAATGAATACTGAAAATTAACTAATTAATTATTTTTAAAAAAGGATCCCCCCCTTCAATGACAATTCAGGCATTTTAGGATCTCCCAGATGGTAACATGGAGCCTCTGGCAGCACGATGAGTGCATGTGTTTATTTTATCTATCTACTGAAACTGATTTCTCTGTCAATGTCCACCTCTATAGGTCTATTGCTCCCATGCCTCGTTCAGGCACACGATATGCAAATGTGGCCATGAATGCTTTTCCACAGCTTCTCTCCCCCACCCCCTAAGCCAGTGGGAAGGGGGCTTCATGGGACCCCTCTCGTACACTGACATTGCGGCACTACTCAGGGAGACACGGCAAGCTGGTGTTTAACTCCACCAAGAAGCACAAACTCAGATGCGGGCAGGTGACCGGGGGACTGGGGACAGGCACAGCCCGTGCTGATGCCCCTGTCAGCTCCTGAGCAGAGCACAGAACAGCTCAGGTGTCCCATGATCTACAAAGGCCATGGGAAGTTTCCCTTGTGTGGTCCCTAAGTCCGAGTTCTGTGACATTCTGGCCAACAAGGTGGGAGCCGGGGCTGGCAGGGAAGGAGCCCAGGGCAGAGAGTCTGTGGGAATGACCCTGGTCACCAGGGCCATGGGGGCAGCCAGCCCAAAGGGTCAGCACCACGCAGGCAGGGGTGGGGTGTGCCAGCGACACACGAGAGCCCTTAGAGCAAGACCTGGACACTAAAAGGCATCGTTTGTGGGAAACCACTGAGACACAGTGAGACCACGCAGCTCAAGAAAAGAGAGAAAACAGGACCCCCGAGGTCGCTGTACGAAGAGCATCCTCTGTGGCAAAGGCAGGAGGGGCCTCACCTTCCAGGTACGTTGCAATGACGATAATTAACAAGGACTAGAAGTTCCTCGTTACGGAATTGAGTCTGTGAGCGCCAGTGAAAGCCAATGAAGGACGTCCTATTACTGGACAGAGACCAGAAATATCCCTGGAGCTGCCTGGATTTTCAGCTGGTTCCAAGGAAAGGACTGTCTCTACTGAACGCATTTTAAAAAGCAGCGTGAGCCAAAAATAAAATTGAATCTGATTACCTCCCCCGAGTGGCTTGTTCAACTCTCAGGTACACGAAGAACGAGCGTGCGGGGACAGTCTGGAAGATCCGGTCTTCAGAAGGGAGAGGGAAGTTCATTCTTCTACCGGGGAGGCAGAGGTCGGGGGCGAAATTGCTTAACAGAGCGTTGAAGAGCCACTGACAGCAGCCCGGATGGCCTAGAGCGTGTCCGTGATTAACAAGTGGGATATGGGATCATCACCTTTAGCTTTGAACAGTGTCACTGGAGAAACAGAAAGACCAGTGGAGCAGAGGCAGTTCCTACAGGTTTAAGTAAAACTGTTCATTCATTCCTTAATAGGTAACTAGAACCAGTCGGCGTCAAGAGCCGTGAGCGAGGGGCCAGGAATGAGGGTCCCGGGGCAGGAGGGAGCATTCGGACTCAGGAGTAAGGAGGGGAGAGGGGCTGGGTTTCTGGTTTTACCCTGAGCTGAAAAGTGGGACAAATACGGGAAATCAGTTTCACTGCTTTACTTCTTTGAAGGGAGTTGAGGGGGAGAGAGAGAGAGCGTGGGACGTGGTTTGGAATTGAAGGCGGTTCGCTTCTGGATCCGCCGAGAGCCAGAGACGCTGGCCAAGGAGAGGTCTTAACAAGCACATGTGCAGGCGTGGAGCCCACAGACAGAGAGAGGCGTTTGGGGGCTCATGTCATGCAGGAGAGGGAATCTTGAGGGCATACAAAGTCCCAGCAGCAGACATAAAATACTCTCTTGGGAAACATCGGTATTTGTGGAATGCAAGTGAATTCACTTATCAGACAAATTTATTATCCCTTTCATGTGGGGCAACATATGATCTCCAGAAAAGAGGTGGTTGGGATCACCAGGTGATACAAACTCTAAACTCTGGAATCTCCTCTTGACTACAACACATCACATCAGAATGTATAAAGATTGGGTTTTAGGAAAAGAAATGAAAGATCGTTTTCAAGCAAGTACAGATGAGTCTGGTAATTTTTCATGCGTGGTTTCAGCTTTCTGTCTGAGGTTTGCTAAAAAGAGTCTCAATTTCAAGAGTAGTCGTAAATCGACCCCTCTGTAGCCATCAATATTTATAGGTAGAAGCTCCTACTTTTTACTTTCCTATTAAGCGATTGTATCTAACGGTACTGCTTGTTTTCATTCTCATTCACTTTACGTTACAAATACTGATAAACAAAGAAAGTTAGGAGCACACACAGCATTATTGTAAGTGTCCTTACCTAGCAGCTGAATATAGACATTTCCTTGAAATTGCCATATATGAAATTTATGAATATGCCTCACTGGCTCCTTTTAAAGGGGGGAAAAAAAACCCAATCAACTAACAACAAGATATCAATATTCTAGGAAACCCAAAGTTCCTTATTTACAAATTTCTGTCAGTCTACGAAGATAACAGAACCTATTAAAATCCCTAAAGAAACAGTGAGATTCCCTGAAGGAGAGCCTGCATTTTCTCTTCCACGCACAACCCCAAATGAGGAAACATTTATCAGGTCTCCCACAGAAATTTACGCCAGAGGCAAAATTGATAGAACAACAGACCACCAGGGGCCTGGTGGAGTTAATTTTTATTTTTCCGGGAGTCTGCCCAAGAAGTCAGCAAATACGGATGTAAATTAAACTCATTCTGTGTGGGTCAAGATATCTTTGTCAAATAACCTTTAATGGTATCCATTTGGCTTAGACCAGACAGATTTCATTGTTATGTCTGGGGATTCTGCCTGGAGAAAAGAAAGAAATAAATGAAAGGCTCCTTATTGATTAGTTCATCTCCTTTTTCTTTTGATTTAAAGGTTCACTTTCTGAGTCTTCTTGGGCACATCGTGTCTCCCACAGGTCTCCGGGGTGAAGGCCAGTCGGCAAGCTACAGAAGGCGTTTCTGGGGCAGGTAGAACTGGGAAATCGAACAGGCCACCATCTCCCCTGCACACGCGTGATGTAAATACGTCTGAGGGGCAAAGAGGTTTGCTGTCATCAAGGCATCACCCAGAATCCATGGCAATGTCCCTGCTTCTCAGATCCGAGTAACAGCACCGATCTCAACCGATACATTTCCAACTCAGTTCCTCCAGCAACAGGGGTAGATCTTATTCAAGGAGGAGGGGAGAATCAGATGTTTTTATAGACTGGCCAGACATCAGTAACATCATTCCTCCTGCACATGGCTTCTATCAGCGATGTTTTAGTGCTACGGTCCTCATAAATGTGTGAGGACATCAGGGACAGGGACACTAATGACCAAGGCCTACGTGTCTAGGATTACAGAGTGCTCCGCGGGGATGTGGTTTACGGGACGGAGAAAGGAATCCTGGTGAAAACGATCAAAATCCACCCACAGAAACACATATCTAAAGCACATTATATGAAGGGGCTCTACATTTTCAAACTGTCATAAAATTACATTTCAGAATATGTAGTATGGAAATTGCAGAGAATGCTTTCATTTCCTTGAGGCAAACCGTAATGGAAAGGATCTTCTAAATTCTGCAGTAAAATTCCACACACCTCTTTGCACCATTAAAATAGTAGTCATAAAACTAAATGGCAAAGAACATAATTTTTCACAAAAATTCTCTTAGATCAAGGTAGAGCTACTTAACATGAAAACAACCTGTATATTCAGTGATAAGCATTAACATAAGTTAAAACATTATGTAAATGTTTTTTCTTCTATTATTACAATTTTCACAGATAGAAAAATATCTCTATTTCTGCACCTTCCACTCAAGTTTTCCAAGCATGATAGCAAGAAAATACTATAATATAACTTCGGTGGTTACATTTCCCCTATCACCTACTGAAGTGACATTAATTATGAGAAATAAAATAAACATTCTAATGTGACTTACAAAGCTTTGCTTCAGGCACTGGGCACATTAATAGGATACAAAGATTAACAAACCTATTTTTTAACTAATGAAGGGCATTTTATCACTAACAATTTGAGTTAGTCAATTGGGCCCTTAATATGCTCACCTAAAAATATGGCCAGTTGGTAGATGATCCCTGAAATATTTTCCAGTCATCAATATTTGTTATCAGTGAGTTCAAAATCCTGCCAAGGAGACTGGTACTTCTGCATAGACAGACCTTCAGCTATTGTTGGGGGAAAGATGACTCATGTCTGATGGAACATCTCAAGAGAATCAGACGTGACGTGATTTCTTGCCCAACATGTGACCTTCAGAACAAGTTCATGAGGTTCACAATATATTCCCCTGAATTGCAAACTTTATGCATGTGGCCACTGAAAGTCAGTGTCCCCTCAAGATCCTGGTGAGGGAGTGCCCTGTAGAGCTTCCCTGCCGGACCACGAGGAGCCTATGACTGTAGACAACAAACACTTGAAGAATTTCACGCACAACACAGTGGAGATGGGGAGATAGGTGGTCCTCGGAAGGGAAAGTGAAATATGGTATTGTGACCTATTACCCTGTGGTGGGTTCAGTAGTGTACCCTCAGATTCCATGTCCACCCAGAACCACAGAATGTGACCTAATTTGGAAATAAGATCTTTCAAAGATGTCATGATATGAGTACGATGAGGTCATAGGGGCGAGGGAGGGTCCGAAATTCAACTGGATATCTTCCAAGAAGAGGAGGGGACAGAGAGCTGTGAAGACAGAAGCAGAGTTCGGGAGCCGTGTCTACAAGCCAAGCGACGTGGACGGCTGGCAACCACCGGAAGCCGGGGGAGAAGCTTGGGACAGAGTTTTCTCAGACTCTGCTCAACGAGCCAACCCTGCTGACACCTGATTTTGGACTCTGGCCTCCAGAAATGTGGGGATAAATTTCTGCTGTTTCCAGCCGCGCGGCACTCGGAACCTGGTTAGGTCACCCCCAGGAGGCCCGTGCTAGCTGTGCCATCTTTGACGAACCACTGAACTTCCTGAAGGCTGACTTGACTGGAATGCTGACCCTGCAGCATTCATACGCGAGGCCTCAGGAAGCACTTCATGAACCGGGAAAGGCCACACCAGCGTCAGACACCCCGACTGATGAGGGAAGGGAGAGCTCAGGGAGGTGTGGGTTAAGCCAAGAAGCGACTCCTAAGATGGCCAAGGTCTGGAAAGACCGGAAATGGTATTTCAGGTGAAGAAAACCAACAGAGGTGGAGAAATGTCGGGGGCCCTTTCGAACGAATCAAAAGTGGTAAAGAAATTCCATAATGTTATGAGTTAAAATCATTCCCATCTTTTCTGATCTGTGAATCCTGACCCAATGGACACGTGTATTACTTCCAGAGGGTTGTGACTGCAAACGGCTGGCCCAGAACAAGAGAAATGGGTTCTTTCACAGTTCTGGAGGCCAGAACTTGGACATTGGGCATATCTTTATGTACCGGGAGGCTCTAGGGGACATGCCTTCCTGCCTTTTCTAGCTCCTGGGGGCCCTGGAGATCTTGCCCCGTGGTTGCATCTCTCCTGTCCCTGCCTCCTTGCTTGTGTGTCTCCCTTTCTCCCGTGAATCTCCCTCTGCTTCCTTCTCAGAAGGGTACTTGCCCTTGGATTTAAAGTACCCCCTGATCATCCAGGGTGATCTCATCACCTCGAGATCCTGGACTTCATTACGTAAGCAAAGACCCCTTTCCACAGAAGGTTCCATTCTGAGGGCCTAGGGGTGAGCACATGGCCACACCTTTTTGGGGGACCACCATTCAGTCCACTGCAACATTTAAGGGTTTGGGGAGAGAACGAGGCTGAAACATAGACACATGATCCCAGGCAAGAACAGTATCACCAACTTGATTTGTGTAAACCAGGCCAGTCTTACAGGACACTCATCAGATCCAAAGAGCATCATTTTGTGTCAAATCAAACAGTCGCAATAAACAATTTTCAAACACAGACCTTATGAGCAGACAATGAGGTCAGATAGGCAAGCATCACATATTTTGTAACCATTACGGTGACCTGTATTTTCATTAATTTCATTTTTATTACTTCTGATCACTTTCGTGTCTCCTAATCTATTCACTTTGCTCACATTAAAATTTAGGACCTTCAAAGTACTGTTTCCTATTAGAGTCAGCTCAGAACCACCTTGATGGAAATTCAGATTTCCTGCGAGCCAATGTCTTTTTCCAAATCATAATTCTTCTTTCTTTCAAGATTCTTAATTTTAAAAGCCAATAAAATTAGACACACTTCTGGATTTAATGCGTATCTATCACTTAAATCACCACTGGAAGTTTAAGAGTAATTCCTAAAACAGCTAATCCATATATGATTTAAAATTTGCTAAAACAAATAACAACAACCAAAACCCCCTTAGCCTTCTTTAATTCACATCCGTGCTCATTAATGAGACCCTGTTAATATTTCATGCACAGCCTCTCCCCATCTACTTTAAAATATTTCTGTAATGGAGATTGGAAAATACACCAGGCTCCTATGAGTAATGAAAAATTCAAATGTGTTTAGGAAAGATCTTCAGCTATAATTCAAATAATGTTGCTTAAACATTTCTAAAAGGACCTAGGAGCCTCTGCTCCAAACCAGATACAGAAGCACGGCGGGGTCTCGTAGTCAGAGCAGAATGGTCCCTCCTGGGGGGGCTGGAGGTCAGTATCATCACCGGCCACCGTGGTCAGCCTTCCCAGGAGAGGGGAGTTTTCCCTCATAAAACCAGGTAGCCCCATCACAGAAGAGCCGCGGTGATCTGAGCGACACTCCAGCCCATCCGTCTGGCCAAAGAAGAGGACGCAAAGCGACCCAGGAACCCGAGAGCCACTGAGCTTCTTCCCTGGGACCAGCTTTATCACCAAAGAGCCCTGCAGGAATGCTCATACGATGGTCCGAGAGATAGTGCTGTTGCTAAACCAACTGGCTCTCTGCTATGGGTCTTGGTTTATAAAACGCAGAATACGCTGCTTTTCTTGAAAATCCAGTAACTCAAGATTAAATATACGTAGCTACGGCTCATGATTAGAAAGGCATATGGCTTGACATATTGCCACAAATTACATATAATCTATACTGCAACATGTGAATGAGTCCTTCGGGAGTCCTTGGGCTAAGACTCATTAGCAGATCTCAGGAAAATGAAAGATTTTTCTAAAACCACAAAATTGACTCCAATTATGGAAAATCCTGCTTAAAACATAAAGGCACTTTTAGAGAAAAATTCATAATTCCATGGGACTTGGCTCTGTGGCAGCTAATCAATGGACGGCCTCTACTCTGCTTTCCTGCTATCAGAGCTGCAGGAAATAATTGTATTTTTTCACACTGTTCACTGTTCTTCCCCAAATCAAACAACAACAACAGAAAAACAACAAAAACTGAAATGGAAATTCTATTAAGTGGTGGTGGAATAATTTTTAGAAGCAAACAGAAAATAATTAACAAACAAAACATTATTCCAAAGCTTGGTCCCATTCTGTTTAATGCAATTAGCATTTATTGAACGACCTGACACGTCTTCAAGATTCGATACAAACAGACTTGTGGGGCGGGTCAGGTAGAGATGGTCTGAAGACAGCTTCCACGAGACTTAAAGGAAAACAGGGAAGTAGTTTTCTAAAATTACTACTTCTGTCTTACTGTAATATTTCAACTAAACCCCATGAATTCATAACTGCTCAATATAAGGAAAATATAGATTAAAATGTGAATACAGGACTAGAAGGTTGGCTACATTATAAAAAATTTTAAAGGCTAAATCTCTCCTATATAAAAGGTAGTGAATAAGTTAATAGAAGGTGAGGAGTGTGTGTGAGTGTGTGTGTGTGTGTGTGTGTGTGTGTGTGTGTAAAATCCCACACCGAGGCCCTCTCCACAGCGATTCACGGCTCAGCCCATCCCACGGCGCCATGATCCCACAGCATCTCCCCAGGACGCTCCTGGCCCACCTGTTCCCTTCAGGTGTGTCTCCTGCGGGCCCCTTCCTCCTTCTTTCCTCTTGGTTTTCATGATTCTCTCTCCTACTCCTTGGCTCCATCTTCTCCACGCTCTTCGTGAGGGAAATGATCAAGACACACATTTCCACAAATACGCCTATGTTTCTAAAAACAACCAACCCCTTTTATTTGTCATATCCGATTGAAGTTTCTATTAAAAATCTCAAAATCAAAACATCTCCACTGAGTATCTTCCCTTCCAGACGGCCTCTTCTCCAGGACTCCTCTCGCGGTTGGCGCTGGCACCATCCATCCAGGGTGGGGAGAGAGACTCCTGTCATTTCAAGCTGCGGCTCCGCTCTCCTCGGGACGTGCCGTCGGTCAGCACGGCAGCCTCGTCTTGAGAACCCCACCTCTGCGATCTTCTGCTGTGGCCCAAAGGGTTCTCTTTTGCGTGTTCCCAGAGCCCCTTCCACTCTCCCCCAATCCGTCCTCTACCGTGTCCCCTGGTCTCTTTACTTCATCCCCCACGCTGCCTGAAAATACGTGGGGAGGTCACTCCGTCAAGAGGACAAAGTCCTGACCGGTCCATGCATATTTATTCATGCTTTGGTCCAAAAAGCTTTTTTAAGACTTATCTCCAGCCGATCTCTACAGACTTATCTCCAGCCGATCTCTAGAGACTTGACTGTGCTTCTTGTACCATTTCCCAAACACAGGGCGGGTGGCCATGGCAGAAGGGCCCACGGCGCTCTCAGGAGCAGCCGTCTTCTTGCACCGCACGCATCAGAAGGTGGGAACGTGCCCAGCCTCCTTGCCGTGTCCGAGGGCTCTTCAGCTTCCCCCCGTCTGGCACTCCTGCTCAGGATCCTGAAGGTAGGCGTGGGGGAGCTTCTGCCGCGTCTCCTGCGTGTCTCATGAGCATGTCATGAAGACGCCTTGACTTCTCTGGCGATGGAGACCTCCCGGCCTGGTCACTGGCTCACTGACCTCTCCGTGCTGACGACCGGGAAGGGGCACGTTCCTGGTGTCAGCGGTGCGTGGCAGGAACCGGGAGTCACTGCCTGGAGCAGCAGCTTCTCCATCTGACTGGAAGCTTCTGGATCAAAGACAAGGCCACGGGTATGCTGGAAGCCCCACCATGGGGTGTGCTTTTGAGTCATTCCTGAATGTTTAACATGGGATCTCCCAGTAACTATTTCCCTATACCAAGTTATTTTCCACCTGAAAAACTAAAGTGGATTCTGTCCCAGGCAATGGAGTCCTGGGGGTTGGCGAAGCCATTCAGACGTCCACGTCTCCACCAGAATGTGCCTTCATTTCATCCTTCCTGACCTCTAGCTCATCCCCAGAGGCCTCGGCCACACCTGACCTCCTCCAGAAAATGTTTCTACACTTTCTTTGGGAGCCAAATGATTACTTCGTTCTCCAGGTAATGCAGAACTTTGTTAATATTACCTATGTTACTATAAGCAAATTATATCATAATTATTTGTTAATTTGCCTTTTCCTTATTTGTCGACAGTGAGGTACTTGAGGACAAGGAATATGGCTTCTTCATCTTTGCTTCTCTAATGCTCGGACTTTGGCGTCTAGTAGAGTCTCAGTGAACATGGACTGAAATGACTTGGAATACGTTGGCTGGAGCTTTGCCCTCTGATAGGTAACTGCTGCTAAGGGCCGAGGGGGGGAACCCAGGGGCCACAAATTCAAAGGTGGAAGGTGGTAACTGCAGATGGGCCTGGATGGAAGGGAAGTGGAATGTGGATTCCAGCATCAAAAGATGGCGACAATGGGACCTTGTGAAGAACACGAGGGTATTTCAAGCTTGATTAGGAGGAGTGGAAGCCCAGAGGGTGTGGATTTTGCCCCGGGGGTGGGGTTGTGACATAGAAGTCAAGGCTAAAACAACTGGCATCAGCTCCGAGAACCTGGGATATTAGCTGGGCCTATAGGGTGTAAGGCTTTTATAGACAGTTAAGAGGAGGTCCTCGAAGGTGTTTAAGGAAGAAGCACGTTTTACTAAGCTGTTTAGGGAACTGAGGGTGCAGAGGTAGCTCTCTTTACTCAGGTTGCCATGCTCTAAGAGAAATAATTTAATACTAAAATCTACACTGAAGGCAAGTCAAGTCAGAACCAATACCTCTTTGGCTAATGAAGGGATCCCAAAACTCAGAGCAGAGCTGTCTGTTAAAGCCAAGGCCCTCTTGCTCACATGATGTTATAATGTGGGGAACATTATAGAAGGATCTGACCACCTGCTTCATCACCCACATTCTGAAGATGCAAAGTCCTTCTCAGGTTGAAATTAAAGAGCTTAGGAAAGCAAAATGGTGTGGGTTCTTCTCCCAACTTCCATTCATTGAAATAACCAACTCTAAAATATCTAAAACTTGAAAGTTTGTCCCGAAGAGGTTTGGTCCCTCAGCATACATGCTATGCCATGTTCCTCATTCAACTTACCCTTCCTGCGTAGTGCATGGTGGTGAAAGCTGTGCCCTGGTCTTTGAGCGCCATGTTCCCGTTCCCATCCTTCATGGGTGAATAGACTGCATTTGTGTTTGACGATTCAAGGAGACTTTGTAGCTTTTTGGGAAGATTTGGTTCCATTGACCAAATCATCTGACTTTCTTCATCCAATAAAGAGAGAAATCCAGATGGTTTCTGAAAATTAAGAAGAGATAGAATTTTTTCTTCCATTACTCAGTTTGATGGTTTTGTTATTATTGTACATATATGTTCATTTGTATTTTCACTATCTTCATATAAGCACTCAAAAAATGAATTAGTCTACTTTTAATACACATCTATGTTTGCTCACTACTATATCCCCAACACCTAGCAAAACTCTCATGTAATGTAGGCCCAAAAAGCATCAGTTGATTAATAATTGATAATGAGTAAATAAGTTAAACAGTGTGTTTTAATGTCATTCAAATGCTGGAGTTATTAAAATATATTCTCATCTCAAAAAGAAAAATGGAATTTCCAACTAAAGGAGAAGCATAATTTTCCTTGACCTCTAACCCACATCAAACTCTTTATAAAAACAAAACAAAAAAACTCTTTATAGTTATGACGGGTCAAGTAACTTCTCCGAAAACAGAACTTACAATCATGTTGAGTCATAAAAATTGCAGAAAGAGCCTACTGAGCAGGAAGTAGAAGTGACTATAATATTCCAATATTAGGAACTAGAAGAAATACAGTTGGAAGCTATCACTTATAAAATCCAAATTGGAAGTCAGATAGTTTATAGCTGTCAAACACAGAAGCTAAAGTCATATCTAAGCAACCACTTAAAATTAATCTCATGTGAAGGAAAACACGGCTTGAAAGAACTTCTCAGATTGCCCTGACAGTTTGCTCCCCAAACATAGAACAGCATGGCGCCCACTCAGTTTACGCGCCAGGTGAATAACGTTGACCCACTGCTGTTTATCTTTTCTTCCCTAGAAAAGTTCTTCTGTGGACATGTCAAATCCACTTTTAAAAATCAGGTAATTTATTTTATTTATTTACCTCATTCTGTCATATAGCTGAATTCTTTGCATCAACCCAGTGTGCTTTTGGAAGTGTGAATACCAAGAAATAATTCTTCTCAGGGAGTGAAGAGACATATTAACCCCTCTAGTGACTCAGTTTGCATTTTGACCCAAGGTCACCAAACCCACCACCACAGGCCTTTCATCTTATTCATTTGGCCAGTAGAAAGTTGTCTCTTTGTGGCTAAAATACTTCAGTTGTTTTAGGCCTTTCGGGGTTTCCTGCTTATGGTAAAGAAAATGCAAAGACTAGATACAGTTGTCTCAGGGCTGTAAATGTTGAGATCCTTCCAATGCCACCCATAGAGAAGAAAGGTTGAAAATGGTGGCCAGGGGAAGGACTTATGCCTGATGGGGGCTCACGTACCAGGGGGAGCCCTTTAGGAGACATTTGGCATCTGAAGGAGTATCTCTGGAATGAGCAGACAGCCTCCCTGGGAAGGAAGAAGAAGATGGGTGGATAAAGGGAGAAGGAGCACGAGGAAGGAACTGGGTAGACCTGTAAGAATCAAGTTGACCCACCTCAGTAGAAGCAAGTTGACCCACCTCAGCAAATAACCTTGGTCCCTAACACCTCCAGAGACTTGTGTTACCATCACAGAAATGTTTCTGATAAGGGGATGTGGAGAAGGAAGTCCACTGGATGGTTCATTCTCAGATAACAAAGGGCCCTATAAAGAGCCAGATGTAAAAAACCGAAGCATAGGTACCCACAATGGATGGAGAGACCCTAAAAGAAAATTCAGTGAGGAGCTGGAAGAGGGCTGGTCTTGCCTGGGAAGGGTTGAAAGAACAGATTTTTCATTTCAGTATGTAGCAACCTATTTGAGGAAGAGTAAGCTGTTGATACATAAGATCAGCAGTTGCTCCTTTACCCATGCCTTTGAGCATCAGGCCATGGCACTCCTCCAGATACTGTTACACTTACTCCCCTCCTCACACACACACACACACACATGGGCAAACACAGGCATGTGGTGGAAGGGTGAATGGGCTGGTTAAGGACATTGCAAATGCATCCATGTTTTGGGGGCTGACAGACCTCTGTAGAGGCTCAAATTTAGAGCTTTAATGGGTGTTTCAGTAACTCAAAGTCAAGGCCCTAAGTAGTATAAAGGAAGGGATCACTTCTAAAATAGCCAACCTGTTCTACTCCAAAAGCAAGATGATGTTTTCCAAGGATAAGGTGGTCAGAAACCAACAAGGCATTTTTCTAAAAACACTGTAATTTGTATTGTTTCCATAAGTTTTTAAATTTGTACGTATTAGGTTTTCTGGATGTTTGATATAAAAACACAGAAGAATGGTAGTAATGAAACTTAAAGACTTGGAAACTTGCTGACATGTCTGAAGAAGAAAATAGAACATGGAGAAGTCATAAAAAATGGCATCCAATTCCTTCAGAAGTGAGGGTTTAGGAGAGACTGTTCTACAAAATGTATGTCATTTCACCTTGACAGCAGAAAGCAATGAGGACCAATAGGGTAACAAAGTGCACTAGACACACGGAGAGTCAGATAAGAATCTAGATCCACAACCTCCCTTCATGGACATAAGACTAATACATATTTGTTGAAATATGAATTAATGGCGTAATCAAAAATCACAGATGTTTGTGAGCAGTAGTGGATTGTGGGTAGTAGGAAGGAAACGGTATGCTTCCTTTGTATTATAGGGTCTGCCTGTCTGGTGTACTTGCAGATTTGTAGGTAAATACTCAAGCTGCACCCTATACTTGGTCCATCTTTTCATTTTTATAGGTATCAAAGAGAAGCAGCAGTGAGAAACACCCACTCTCATTTCCAACTCATTTTGATGAGGGTCCTCCTATTGAGATAATCATGGGTGAAATCTCAAGGATGGCCATGGAAGAGAGAGAAAGAACATCATGGCCATCGAAGAGATAGAAAGAATGTCATGGCCATCAAAGACAGAGAAAGAACTTCATGGCCATCAAAGACATAGAACATCATGACCATCAAAGACATAGAAAGAACATCATGGCCATTGAATACATAGAACATCACAGCCATCGAAGACATAAAAAGAACATCATTTGGCTGGCCAGTGGTTAGCAGTCAAGGATACAGCAGCCAGCGAGAATGAGGGCAGCAGGTTTCTGAGGTTTCCCATACACAGTTCACTACACACTGCTATTGGCTTGAAGACATTTTCAAACCTTGTATAAAGAAGTTATATACCCTGTGTGTCATGATGAGGGATGGCTTTCTGGAGGAAGATGGCTTCTTCTGTCATTAAAACAAAGAAGGTTGACAAGTTTGTAAGAAGAACAAAAATATTTCACATACTTGGTAAAGGTATAAAGTAAATTTACAAATCTACATTTATAGAAATAAAGGGTGGAAAATTACAGCCTATGTTCTCCAGTGGCTGAAGGCATCAGTTTTAAACAATGTTCAAGTGTTTTAGAGATAGTATCAATATATGTATATCATGTCTTCCTACATTAGTACAGAGGGATTGCTATTTGTGTGGCAGATTTTTGTTTTTTATGATAGAGATATGAGGCAAAGTTTTTTGCATTATAAGGTAGAAATAAAAAAAAAAAGGTAAGGATTGACACTGGCAGAGGTCCTAAGATTGTACATACACAAACATATTTTTCTGCCAATGTTTTTCCATATTTCAATTTACAAGCTTCAGAGATAAATTAAAAAGATCCTGTTGAATTTATTCTATGAGCTTGTTAGTCTTAGTATTGTTTTATAAAATATTAATTTTGTACACTGAGCATTTGTAACTGTGCCGAAGGGGAAGTTTTATTGACATAACCAATGTTGAATATTTTTATAACAAAATGATCTGATATTTCTAGTCCCTTCCAATGAATTGATGATTCTTCAAATGCCCCTGCAGGAAAAGGGTAATTTGTTCTCCCAAATTGATTCTGAAAAAAATAAATTTCTGAAAAAATTAATACAGTGAAGTCTCAGATATAAAGCCATCTCACAATGAAGGCCCCTTGAAAGAAAATTCTTTGTCTCCAGTATATTTAAATCCTGTAAAGTATCTAATTATATTATATGAATACCTGGAAAAAAAAATCCAAAACTCCAGTCTGGTTCCCAGGAGAATAAGCTGTTTCCATGGTAACTCCCTCTTGTACACATTCTGTTTGCTCGTGTAGAAAAAGCACTTCATTGATGTAGTGGTGCATCTTCTCATTGGTCATGTTGACACAAAGCTATGCGGGGGAGAAAGAAAAACAATTCACAAGGTAATTATGGCCATGCAGATCCACTCGTTCTACGACCATTTCAGATGGGCGACATATTGACTCAAGAATGTTCCACACCAATTAATCTATTGAGATAAAGCACTACAGTATTGCTTGAGAAGTCAAAGAAAAGAGTTTCACCTGATACTGTTGACTTCATTTGGTCTGATTATTCAACTTAAAGTGAGTATATTAAAAACAAGAAGTATAATTACAACATTAACTCACAAAGTTGGTGTTTAAAATATAGTTGCTGGCGAGGATGCGGAGAAAGGGGAACCCTCCTACACTGTTGGTGGGAATGCAAGCTGGTGCAGCCACTCTGGAAAACAGCATGGAGGTTCCTCAAAATGTTGAAAATAGAACTGCCCTATGACCCAGCAATTGCACTATTGGGTATTTACCCTAAAGATACAAATGTAGTGATCCAAAGGGACACATGCACCCGAATGTTTATAGCAGCAATGTCCACAATAGCCAAACTATGGAAAGAACCTAGATGTCCATCAACAGATGAATGGATCAAGAAGATGGGGTATATATACACAATGGAATACTATGCAGCCATCAAAAGAAATGAAATCTTGCCATTTGCAACAACATGGATGGAACTAGAGCGTATCATGCTTAGCGAAATAAGTCAAGCAGAGAAAGACAACTATCATATGATCTCCCTGATATGAGGAAGTGGTGATGCAACATGGAGGCTTAAGTGGGTAGAAGAAGAATAAATGAAACAAGATGGGATTGGGAGGGAGACAAACCATAAGTGACTCTTAATCTCACAAAACAAACCGAGGGTTGCCGGGGGGAGGGGGTCTGGGAGAAGGGGGTGGGATTATGGACATTGGGGAGGGTATGTGCTTTGGTGAGTGCTGTGAAGTGTGTAAACCTGGTGATTCACAGACCTGTACCCCTGGGGATAAAAATATATGTTTATAAAAAATAAAAAATTAAAAAAAAAATAAATAAATAAATAAAATATAGTTGAGTAAAAAACATTTCCAAAAGGAAATTATATCTGGGCTTTGTCAACAACTAAGGATAAATGGTGGGTTTACCATGAAAGCCCAGGGACAAAAGAAACATGTACTGCCACCTCACTTGTGTTATATATCCATGATGACAAGAAAATGTGGGTTTCTTTCAGAAAGAATAACTGCTTTACTCATTCTGTTGTAGAAATTATTTTATCAGAAAAATTTTTATAATCCTCCAACTGTCGACTTTTTTCTTCCCATCCGGAAACAAATATGTTATTTCTTAATCTTAAAAATTATCTTTAAATACTAAAAATCAATAAAACACCCCAAACTTAGCAAAAATGAAGTCTTACCTCCTCTGTAGGCAACCCTCTTGCTTTGTTGCTCTTTTTTCCAACAAGAAAACCTCAAAGGAATTGTCTTTCCCTATCATCTCAAATTATTCTCCTCTCCACTGTTGAAGCCACTCCAATAAACTTGTGCCCCCTCCCCAGTGTTCCCACAAGAATGACTTTGGTGGGAGTCACCAATGACATATGCATTCCTTAACCTAGTGTCCACCTCTTAGTGTTCATTTTCCTCGACCGCCCTGCACTATCTCACGGCGATTCCTATGCTTTCCCGGAAAGCTGCCTCCACTGTCTTCCAGGACACCATGCGCTCGTGGCCGCCTGCCTCACGGGTGCCTCCACCTCCTCCCACGTCCTTCATGAGTTCATTCTGTCTCCCGGACCATGTGTGAGTAAGCCACTATATTACACCAGGTAAAATCCATGGTGAAACCTCCAAAGGTAAAAACCGACAAATCGCTTAGAACTATTTAGAATTCAGATAAAACAAAACAAAACAAAACAAAACAACAACAACAAAAAAACTATTTAGAATTCAGTAACTTACTGAAAATAGTTAAAGATGAATCATTTATATAAGTCAAAATAACGGATAAAAAGCTTTTCAAAGAAAACCATATCACACCTGCGATAGAAACAGTATCTAGGATTATGTGTGATACGAAAGTGTTATAGTCAGACAATGAAAATGCCAAAGATTTTGTAAATCACATGGACTGAAATAGTCACTGGAGAAAAGAGGGACCACCCTAGGTTTCTCTTCTGCATACATCCAAATTCTTCTCCATGTCTGGTGTCCTTAAAACACCTGTTAAGTGGGAGCTCTTCCTAGATATTCCTTTCCTTCTACTGGGAGCTCATGGTTTCTCTCTTGGACATAGAAGAGCACCCCTTATGTTCCAGCTTCCAATCAGCAGGCCAAGCCACTTTTGTAAATGACCAACACCAGGAATGCCTCAGTTCTCCATAGAGGTGCCGCTGCCTGCACATTAAGGGTGGGGCTGTTCATGATTGGAGAACAATGTGTACAATGAAAGAGCCATTTTCTCATAGATCCAGCTATGTGGGGGGGGATGGGAGTTGATGGGATTCTACAGAAATGAAGTCTCAGAGGGAAAGGTTTCAGGGAAGAAAGAAACTTATCAGTGCCAGGCACTGGCCAGCACACAGAGGTTGTCCTGAGACCGATGGTGTAATGTCAGGTTCCATTCTTTACTTCTCACCAGGACCAGAGTTGTATGAGTAGGCACATCTCAAATGTCTTCAGAAAAGGTGACATAGTGACAGGACTGTGGGCATGTGGCTACCTTGATCAAAGCAAGACTGGAGAGCTGAAAAGGTAGAGGCTCAGATGACCCGATCCAGTCAAGTTATTTCAATGATGCATGTACATAGATATTTTGTTATTAATGCAATAGATGGAGAATAATTGATAGAGAAGTATGCCAAATGACATGCTTAAATAATAACTATATTCAAAATAAGATCTGAGTACCCTATCTGGACAAAGAAATACAAAAGCAATTCTTATTAGCTCCAGATCAGAAAATGATGGTCTGGGACTACTGCCCTATCTCCCATAGTTGGTTTTGTATTTCTGACTTCACAGTTAAAAAAAAAAAAAAAAAAAAAAAGATTTTGTAAATATGGTGATAAAACAAATGTCTTAAGACTGAAAAAGCTTTCCTATTGCATTCTATTGCAAAATAAGATCTAAGTTAAAACTAAAATAAGAACCCTGCCACATTGCTGCTGTCTTGGAAGTTAACTTTAAAACCTAAAGAACTAGAGACAATTCATTTAAACTTAGAATCATTTCTTCACCTCATCTCCTTCCTCCTGCTACTCCAGCCACAGTCGCTGGGATTTCTTGAATTTTCTTTCCTCTATCCAATTCGGCCAGCAGTTGTTAGAACGTCTCCTCTCTGCCTCTTGACAACCAGAATTCATGAGATAGAGGCAAAATTGAAAGTTCTGTATATTTAAACTAAAAGTTTCTTAGACAAACCTTCACTTTCACTCATGTATTCTCTGAATATAAAAATATTATGACCTCCGTCACTTCAGGTGACAATACATTTGTAGGACATTTAACTTGCCTTTAAATGTAGGACATTTAACTTGCCTGCTGGTTGTTATGGCAAAAACAACCTGAATATGGACACAAACTGGTAAGGTCGGCACATGACAGCCGGCAAACAAAGAGATGGAACTCACTATTTAAATATCATACAAAAAGCTATTTCCTTTCTCGCAACTGTTACAGCCTAGCTTCACATTCATCCGCTTGCTTTGTTCTGTCAAAACTAAGTGAGACTGGCTGACCAAGATCCCTGCTTTTCTTACTCTCCAGAGTATAAATTTCTGGAAGTGATTCTGGAAAGACAAACCCTTTCCCCAAAACAGTGTCGACTCTGTTCATAGGAGCAGCCCCACCAGGAAAGTAATGCATTTACTTGTGGCTCTCATTTCATCATAAACAACAAACAGAAATGTCTGAAAATTGTTGTTGGGGAAGAAAAATGGAAATATTAAAAATTATTTCACTTTGTTTAAAAAAATCATATTTTGAGATGGTCTCCCAATCTACCCAGTTGTTACACTCCTTTAATCCCTAAGTAATTTTGTTACCAAAGATGAATTAATGTTACAAAAGACTGTTAAAATTTGGAGTGAAATATTTACGGTAAATGAACAGAAAATGAATGACTCCATTATGAAATGAAACTGCTGGAAAATACTCTCTTTAATTATATAATACACACAACTGTCATTTTTCAAAAATTTTGATGTTAAAAATACATTAAATCATTTAAAAAAACATAAATACGTTCTATATGTTAGCCGTCCGAGCTTCTGCGGAAGAAGTGGTTTTAAAGTGGTTATGGAGAGTGCACCTAAATGGAATGTATTTTAGGAAATGGATTGTGCAGGAGATAAAGGTGAGAGCAATGAAAAATAAGGAGATGTCTGATACTCTGTAACGTCTGATATGTTACTGTCAGTTACTGTTACAGCCTAATGAAGCATTCCAAAATGAGAATATCCGTGGCTGATTCTCTAGTGTACAAGAAATACCCGAATCACAGGACATAGATCTCTCCCCTCAGTTTGAGAGTCTCTCATTGAAGGTACTTAGATGTGGATGTTCCAAACGCACTGAACAGAATTTTCTTAGCATTTCACATTCACGATAGATGGCAGGACTGTTGTTGCAAAAATTACTTTCCATGACAACCTGCCCGCTTTCTCTTGCCCTTGAGCATCTCAGAGCTGAGAATCTCCCTATACCCGTGGCTGGTCTGACCAACTTAGGCTTTTTTATAATACAGACAGACAATTCAATTGTTACTGTTTAATATTTTATTGAACTGAGCCTTGGCTTCGCTGAACGGATCCACTGTTTAAGGGGAAATGGAGGCACAAAGTGGGAATGTGGTCAAAGCCACAGCAAAATTAGAAAGAGCTGGAGGGGGTCAGAGTACATCCCTCCCCCCTTTTTCCCCTAGGAAGGCCTAAAGTAATCTGCCAAACTTTGGCTAACAGGAAATGGATCTGGCCTGTGCTTCTGGATACGATTCGATTTCTTACTCTCCCGATCAAGATGATTTGTAAAACATCCGGCTTCTCTACTAAGCCTTGACATTTTATGCTGCAATACTGGATGGCATTTTGTGACATCGGGTGATCAGAACCTTGTATTGTACATCATGTTCTTTGTATTTGGAGGGGGAAAAAAAAAGAAGTCATTTATTAAAATCCCATAGGGAAAATTCCAGCTTGATGGGTAAAACTGAGTAGGCTGGGGAGTAGTTTTTGACTTGCAGCCTTTGTTACACTGGTGCTGTCTGAGACTGAAATGTTTTTGTGTTTCTAACAGAGAAGACCAATGCTGGGTGGGAAAGGAAATCACTGGGAGCATATACAGTTCAAAGCAGAATGGTTTCCAAATTCATGTTGAAGTAACACGTACATTACAATTTTCTACGAAAACAGTTTGCCTTTCCTGTTTTATATTGTTTACAGCACCCACTGTTTGACCCAAAGTCAAAATCTACAAAGGGCACTGCAGCATGAACTTTGAAACTGCCAGTAAACGTGGCTAATATGAAAACATCACGGTATGTCAGATGTCTAGCTGAAAATGGGGGAAAAAATGGATCCCATCAACAAAACGATGGCCCCATTCATGGCCAGAACCTACTTACTTATTCCTGATACGGTTTCACTGGTGTGTTGCAGATGCATATGTGAGTGTATATTAAATGCAATGAGAAAAAGATACAGGGAGACATGTTTCCAGGCAAATTAGTTTATATATCTAGAAGCATCGATCTGCATTGAAAACTGAGAATATGATTGTCTTCACTGCAAAGCAACCATTTTTACTTTTTGACATCGTCCATCAGAATCCTAACCGGGTGGCACTGAATCTCTGGGGATTCCTCCGAGCGGCCTGGATGCAAGAGAAGGTGAGGATTCACAGATGAAAATGAGGTAGTACTAAGTATTGCTTAATTAGCACGCACCCTTCTCTGATGCAAATACATGCTTCGTACATTAAGTGCTGTTGCTAACTGGTTTAATAATAAAAATGATGCACCCCTTGGAAACCCTCTTTAGTAACAGAACATTATTGCTTATCCAGATGGTCTATCATTTGTATTAATGACAAACTTAATTTCTTGAGTAAATTTTCACCAACTGTTCTCCCGTTATTTTTATTACTCAGTGAAATATCTCGGAAGCAAAAATATAACAGAGCATGACATTTACATCAGAGAATTAAAGTAGGAGGTTAATGAAAGCTGACTCCAGGTGAAAGCAGAACCCCAGGCGTTAGACGGCGATTACCTCGGAGCTCTTACAGGAGGCTGATGTCTCAGCCTGACCCCAAACCAATTACGCCAGAGTAAGGCCCAGACACTGATACAGTTTAAAAGCTTTCCAAGTGATTTTAATATGTAGACATGGTAAGCACACCAAAGCATAGCACAGAGCTATACACAATCCATTAAGTGATTTGTTTCTCAATGAATACCGATACGTATATATAACGCACTAATGGAATATTGTTAGATTGTGCAGGAATGATGTCAGATTTCAGACAGTCTGTATTTTCTGCATGTGTTTAGCAGAACATTAGTTCAATGAGATCTCAGTTGATACTGCCTAAAAAAATGAATAAACAAACAAACAAACAAAAAACCCACACTAAATCAGAAACCCACTGGAGAAACACTGAAGTGAGCTAAGTTAATGGGCTTCTCTGCAGGACTTCTCAGGGCCTTTCCTGTGCTGACAATCCTGTGAATCTCCACCTTACTTTTTCAAAGCCTGCCTCGGGGCTCACCAGATTGCTCTATGTTCTTTCCCCAACAAATCAATCATTCCCAATTTTGACACATTATCTATAAAACAGCAGGTGCAGGGGCTGGTGAGGGAATGGCACCTCTCTGATTTGTTTCAGCTTTTAAATCCTCTAATTTATTTTGCCTTCTTTGAATGTCCTGTTACGGCAGAGGCCTTTCTTCTCCCTGTCCTTGTTTGGGGAGGCCTATTTAATTTCTCTCAGCGCCATCTGTCTCGACCTGATGGAGGGGCTATAGTTCCTCTGCCCGCACTCCGATGTCATGTGCCAGCAGAGGCTTAGGGCACTGCGTAGACCCTGCGCCCGGCCTCCTCCCTGCCCTGGGAGCCTCGGTCAGCAGGGAGCTGTCGAGCGCCCACCCATGCCCGCCCCCCTGCTGCTGCTTTGGTGTTTTCTCCCTTTGGTTTTCACCCTTTCTCGTCTCCCTGCCCTCCCCTTCTCTTTGGTGGATTTTTTCCTAAACAAATCGCACGTCCTTGCAAACTTCCTTCCAAACATCCTCTGGGTTCCCTTTGAAATTTCCAAATCAAACCTGCAGAACAGGTTTTAAGCAAATATAGTTCTATCACAGGCATAACAACATTGTTTCTATTCAGGGGCACCTGGGTGGGTCCTTCAGCGAAGCAGCGGGCTCTCGGTTTCAGGTCAGGAGCTCAGGGGTGTGGGATCGTCCCCCAGTTAGGCCCGGCCCTCCGCGGCCCGCAAGGAGTCTCTTTCAGATTGTTTCCCTCCCTCTGCTCATCCCCCTGCTAACACTCGCAATAAATAAATAAATCTTTAAACAAGAATTGTTTTTATTCAGGCAAAAAACACTTTCTCAACATTTCCTTACTGACTGTCTTATTTAGAGCAACACAGGCTCATTAAATAAATTCAACATTCCTTTGGGCCTGATTCATGCTTGCATTCTCCTCTAATAAGGAGTAATCACTACTCTGGGATTTAAGGGATTGACTGAAGGGATCAGCCAACAAGAAACCCCACTGGCTAAGTTATTGCCATATTCTGTATAATAATCTACTAATATCAGAACTGGAAACTACAAATGAAAAAGAAAGTATTCTTAGCTATTTTGCATGATACATTGTCCATAAAACATGTCCTCCCATTTATAGAGAAGCCATGCCCAGGTGTTGGAAACATAACTTCTGGCCAAAATCCTCGTATTTTAAAGCTTTGAAAACTCTACTTTTCAAAAAAAATAAGTGTGTGTGTGTGTGTGTGTGTGTGTGTGTGTTCAGCTTAATCAATATGCCCTCTCTTCTCACATTCACTTGTTAATGTAGGCCTAAAACCAATAATTAATATATAATTTCTACTGAAATATCTGTTCTTTGTAAAATAGTTTTCATTACCCGGGATTAGATGCGAAGCTAAGAAGACTGAATAACTAGGCTCTTCAGGATGATGCTCTCGAGGTGGCAAAGAGAGGGACACAGCAAGCACGCAGAGGGCTGGCCTCAGGGCCCGGCAGACGTGCATCCATGTTCCCTGCTTGGCCGGCTGAGCCTTCCCCAGAGGGTTGCCGTGGGAGTCGGAGATCAGCCAGAAAACGCATCTGGGCCATAGTGGGGGCTCAAGCGCTTATAACCATTATTGATTATTAGCAGAAAACTACATGAATTCTATTTCTGGCCAGCACATTTGAGCTTTTGATCTGTGCAGTCACTATGTAAGTGTAGGCTTTCCCTAGGTTAGTCATCACTATAAGAATTCAATCCGTTCCTGTCTGAAGTGACCCGAAGTATATTTTGGGATCCATTCTTTCTTCTTTTGATGTCCTGTAACATTTCCTTTTAATCATTCTGCTATTCTGTAATAAAGATAAACCTGCTTTCTCTAATTTTATTTATACTTAGTAAAAAGATTTGCTGAAAAACTCCACGATGGGGAAAAAAATGATGTCAAATAAAATTTATTAAGTTACTTATTTCTACATTTAATAGAATAAATAATGCTGTGTCCTAAGAGAAATACAAACAAATACCACCATGGGCAGTTTGGAAAATGTATAGTAATAATCCACATTTACGTCTAGCTTCAAAGCACCTGCAGAACCGGAGAGAGACCACGTATCATCCTGAATTCAGAACCTCGTGCTAGGTCCTTCTGTGACTTACTTAAATTATCTGGGCTTGCTTTCCTTAACACCAAAATGGTGACTTTTTTTTTTTTTAAGTTATACAGTTTGGAGGGAAAACGTCATTAAAGGTACAGCTAAAATTGCTTTACCCTGCCTCATTTTAAAAAAATTTCCTCAAAATCAGCTTTTCAAAAACTGTTACCCAAAGACTTTTTTTTTTTACTTTTATCTTATATTTATGTATATATATGTATGTATGTATTTTTTAATAGGATCTACAGCCAACGGGAGGCTTGAACTCATCACCTTGAGATCGAGTTCCACACTGTACTAACTGAGCCTGCCGGGCACCCTACCCAAGAAGACTTCCAGGCATACTGTATTTTGGAACTAGAACCCAATATTATTGCAAGTACATTAAAATAGCAGCTCATTATTTAATTACTGGCTCTCTATAGCACCTGAGTACCCCACTAGCTAGTGTTCTACTATGCAAAGAAACTAAATTTTCTCATTGAAATTTTTCTTAAACTTTGAGTTGGATATTTAATGTATGTACAATTTTGGAATCTAAACATGAGGTGACTTAACAAAATATTTTTGTTTGCATAGCTCAACTGATTGGGTGGGTAAGCAGATCAATACTGAAACCTATTTTTTTTTTTTTTTTAAGTAGGCTCCAAGCCTGGTGTGGAGCCCAATGAGGGGCTTGAACTCATGACCTTGAGAGCAACAGTTGGACGCTTAACTCACAGAGCCACCCAGGTACCCCGGATAAATACTGAAACGTAATAGTCGTCAGAACATTAATTATGATGAAAACAGCAGGGGTCATACCAGACCGGCCTTGGAGCTAAAATGGCAACATTTTCCTCTTGAAGGCTTCCCCACCCTTCTCCCAAGGTGTCTGGTAGGATCGGTCCTCCTTCCATTTGCATCGGAAAGACCACACCCCAAGGCCTATGCATTTCTTAGTGCCTGCAATGGGGGCCTGGAACTTCATACATATGCAAATTGTGTTTGTTGAATGAATGCACCATAGACTGCCCTGATGCAAATGAGCCAGAAAAGCACGTCCTTCCAGTACTGCTAATAAGACTCTCTGTCCCAGAGCAGAGACTGTAGCCCTCCATTTTCCCGTCTGTAAAATGGGCTACTCTACATGAAGGGTGATGATTGATCTGTGCATCGTTTCCAGGATAGCAATTCCACAACTAAGAATTTTATGTTTTTTTCTTTTTTTTTTTGAGGTTGAGGTTGCCAAAATCTATGACCTCATTTCATAAAATTGGAGACGTCAAGGTATCTGGCTTTTTCAGTGTTCAAACACTTAGCTCAAGCCTCATTGAATTACTGTTCATCCCCACTTTCCGGTAAATCTCACTTTTTAGGAAAGAGTTTGTAAGCAGGGAGACGCCTCAAATCCTTGCCAGTCCTGCCAAAATCAGCTTGGGGTGAAGCCTGGTTTGACGATAGGTCATATATCACAAGTTTATCTTCTGCAACAGAAGCTTTAAGTTTGAACAAATGTAGTCTCTCTATTCTTACAGAAGGTTGTTGATATGCAATTTTACTAAACTCTGAGCTCCAAGCATTTCATTATACAGAGCTGCATTTTATGTGTGCAGTGGGAAATTTAGGAAAATTATTGAATGTTAAATCATTAGTTTCCATGACTTTATCCTTTGTGTCTTTGGTCAAGATGTGTAGCACGTAGGGCTTTGCACCCCACTGGTTAGGTGTGGAAGTATTCCAGCATTTATTCAGATAGTATTTATGTAATCTCAAAATATGCTCAATTTACTTAAAATTGTATATTAAGGGCAGTTTTAAGCATATTCCACAGTGAACAATGTAATAAGCCCTCACCTGCCGTCAACAAACCTCAAGAATTATCAGCTCATGGCCAATTCCGCTTTACTAACCTTGCTGCTCCCTTCAACACTGAACTCAGCTGAAGTAATTCTCAGGCGCGCATTGAAATATTGGCAAGTATTTTAACACAGTTCTCTAAGATAGGAGGACTTAGAAAACACATCCACAGTACCTTTGACTCCATAATTTCTATCAACAATAATTCCTTCACTTCATCAAATATCTAGATTTTTACCTTACATTGGTTCACTCGTAGATTTTGTACTTCAACAATCAAGGATCTACACAAAGTCCCTAATTTAACTGACTTCTCCATCTCTTAGAGTCTTTGAATCTATAGGCTACCCACCTTCTTGTACGTTTTTGCCCTTGCGTTTGCAGAGATAGGTCATTTGTCCTGAGTGGTTTCCCATGCGCTGGGATTTGCAGAGAGCATCCTCATGGTTTCTTGCATCGTGTTCCTCTGTCCTCAGTCCCTATTACGTAGTACTTAGCTCAAGAAACTTCACTATATCCAGGTTTTCTCTCTTCCTTCCCTCCCTCTGCACCCTACTTTCTTCCTTGGCAAGAACACTCACAAGCATCCTGTGAATGTCCCTGTTAGCCGCATTAGCAGTCACGGATACTCCCGCCTGGACTCTGTCCTTATCAAGAGCGGCAGGATGGAGCAGCCCTAAGTCTGCCCTCCATTCTTCAGTTGTTTGTTGAGGGACCACCCCAAGCGACCCTTGTGGTGGCTTAGGGAAGACGGGCAACTGCACACACTGAGCCCTGCTGTCTAAGCGTGTGACTTGTGGGAGCCCTCTGCACAGGCCCTCACTAGGCTGTCTACTTCGTTTTGACCAAGTCAGTCTGTCTTCACTGCCGTCATGCCTCTAACATGCTATTCTTAAACTCTAGAGGAGTTACTGGTTTTGCGCGCTCAGGCCACATCCAGCTTCCCTCTCAAGTCCCCTCGTTATCCACCGTGATGTTTCATTCACTCTTCTCGCTTTTCCAAATACACCATCGCATCTGGAGCGAGACATATGTTCACCCCTCTCTCCCATTTCCGGGGGCCTCAGATCGCGCTCTCCTTTGTGGCAGCATTGGCGCTGCGGTGTGGAAGGGATGCCCCGTCCCGTTCACTCTCTTTCCGCTTCCTGAGCACTACAAACTCGGAACTCGCCACCTGCTTGATGCCTGAGGCTCGGCTGGAGAGCTTCTCCCTGGATGCTTTAGGAGATATTTTTACAGAGCTAGAGACAAACTCTACGTGGTGAAGGAAACAGGGTTCATACAATGCAGGTACTACGTAGCAGAGAGTGAGCTGGTAATAATGTAAGTATTTAAATAATGAGGGTGGTAGAGTCACAGCCTTCCATATTGGACTTTGGGACTCCAATGCCTTAGGATGACCACCCCCCCCACTGAACCATTCAACTATATATAGTTTAGTAAAACTATATATATATTTATGTAGTTATATATTATATATTTTATTCTAAATATGGTCTTTATTATAGTATGTAAAATAAAGAAGTATTTTTTATTTCTCTATTTATTAAATTATTATAATATGTAAAATAGAGAAACAAATCATTAAAAGTCAATGAAAGCAGGATCAGCATTTCTCTTCGCTGACACGAATCCTCCTCTAAAGACCCACAGAGTCCCATCTGATCTTTTTAGAGCTGCCTGCGGACACGGAGGGTGGAGAAGCTGAGGTTTTGAAGTTCTTCTTCATATCTCTTTCCACTGTCCCTGTTCTAAACATTTTGTCAGGCTTCCTATGCAAGAACAGTTGAAATACATATGTTTATTCTTGAGCAAGGAAATCACTAGGAGATTCACTATGAAGACGTTTTCTTATGAACTCATTCTCGAGCTTTCAATTGAAACTGTATTTGTTAAGCTTCTATTGTATACAAAATGCTATACCAGACACAGCTCAATACTGCAGGAGTTACCATTCCAGCAAAGAGCTGACAGATGGGTCAAAAGCTCAAAACAGAATAAAATAAATACTTATGAAGGCACGGATATTCTCCTGGGTTTGACCCAGAATACCGGATTGATTTGTTAAACATTTTGCTGAAAGTTTGCAGTGGAATATAAAATGAAGATGTTCACATCCTATGAGCAAGTCAAGAATCTAAGATGCCACATTCATACCAAACCTCTGTGTAAGTTCACATGCAAATCTAGAAATTTGCTAAACCCACTGTAAGCTCAGATTGGGACTCATCACAGAGAAAATAATTTCATTCTTCTAAATGGCTCCTAGTTACCATTGTATACAACAGCCAAACCAACCTAAGAAAAAGGTACAGGTTTTTTTTTTTTTTTTTACAATCTCTCTCTTTTTTTTTTTTTTTTTTTTTTTATCATTTAAACCTAAGAATTGATCTTGAGATTTTACTCAGAAGCATCTAAAACTACCTTTTGGTATTTAGTAGAGACTCATTCTTTAGATCTGAAAACATTCCTTGTTCTGTGCAATTCTCAGCATGGGAGAGTATATATTATTATGTATATAATTACATATACTATATATTATATATAATACATATTATATATAACTATATACATTATGTATGTGTATTACATACTATGTCATGTATAGTATATATTATTTGTGACAGTATATAAATATATATTCTAAAATACATAATTCAAATATTTAGCCAAAAGAAAGAAGGAAGGCTATAGGTAATTATAATAATTAATAAGGAAATAACAGACAGGTTTTGTCCATCCCAATCATCAGCTCAGGCTGGACATATCAGGGAGTGGGGTATGGAGCAGGTGTGGGAGCCTGGCTTTGGAGAGGCTGAGACAGGCCCCCACCGCACCGGCGGTTTCTACACGTCGCTTGCCAGGAGATGGACAAACCATGGAGTCTCATTAGGGACAGGAGAGCCTGTATGTTTCTATGCAACCATGTCAGAGATCAATACTGCTGGCCAGACGACCTTCAAGTTCTCGTGGGAGAGCTGCATCTCGGTCAAGGCTGGCAGACCCACGTCTCTTGGTACCATTTCACCAGCCGGGCCTCTAACCACCCTCTGCCTCTGTTCCCCACCAGTTTCCTTAGAGTAGGTGATGAATAAATAAAGCCACAGTCCTCCTGCTCCCACACGCCCACGGATACAGAAATCTGAAAGGAGCAGAACTCTGTGGTCCTCCTCGTCTGATTTCATAGCAGACTTTTCAAAAGTTTTGTAAAGAACATGATTCATGATGACTCACCCTGGATTAGGTGAGTCAACATGATTTAGGATTTACTCACAAGATGCTGCACCACTTTTAAGTAAAAAAAAAAAAAAAAAAGCTGAATTTTAGAAGGTTTTCAAGTGCCCTCATTTATAACAGCAGCAGTGGTTCGCCACTATTTCTCACACGTGGATGGGAGCTAAATGACCCCAGACCCCTTAGGACAGACATCTTGTTGAATCCCACAGTGCTGCAGCCTCTCAGGATCCCAGCTTTATAGACTAGGAAGCCCAGGATCGTTAGGGATGTTTGTTCTGGACCGAGACAGCCCTGCTCGTGAAAGTCACAGGACTGAGGTCTCCAACTCGCATCTGCTGACATTCACCACCACACTGTCTCCCTTAAAAAACCAAAGCCGAACAAGTGATATTATAAAGAGTGCTCCCTAACCAGGGCACAGTTGGGGCTGTTCCTATGCTGTAACACAGCCTGGTTTTTCTCTCCCCCCACCCCACCTCTGCACAGGCTCGCCTCTCCTTCTCTGCCGGCTGGGGCAAGTTCTATTTCTACTCTGTTCTTCAACACTTAATTTTTAGATATACTTACTTCGATTAAATGATTCATACATTACTATGGAGATCCTTAAAAAAAGAACTAGCATTTTTCAGAGTGCCCTAAACTGTAAATGGATTAAAAATAATCAGTGCCTCTTGAGTCTATTTTTACAAGTTTCCGATAATCACATGTAGGGATGTCACATAGAAACGATCCCACAGATAACGGTCTTTAGCATAATGCAGTGTTTCCATTCTGATTTTTGGCCAATGTTCTGAGGACCTTTGCCCTGATTGCACACAGTGATGCCTTCTGTCTCTCTGACCTCGTTGAAACAAGTGCTTCTTCTTTTTTTTTTTTAATGATTATGCCCATTGTTTACAAATGTCATAATAAGGATGAATATATCCAGGAACCAGGGATAAATATTTTAAAACAGGATAGCAAAATACTTAATTTAATTCTGCATTTGCAAGTAATTATGCAAATAATCTTTATTGAATTAAATAGTTGATTTATTAGTTGAAAAAAAACATTTACATTTATAATAAAGTTTCAAAAAAAAAAAAACCACACTCACTTGTTCAAATTCATTCTTTTGAAATTCCTCAAAACCGAAGATGTCCAGTATTCCAATATCCAAAGTCTGTGGGCTGAAAGGAAGCAAAAAATCCGTGAGTAAGTGTACTTCGACCTGCAAAAATTATGCTACGACCTTCCTAAGGAAATTCTTGCAAATACAGGAGAAAGAAGAACACAGTACTTGGCTGTCAACTTGCAAGCAAGCAACGGGAGTACCTCGTGATACTCTCGCTTTCCGCGTAAACGATCTCTCCTGCCCTGGGCTGCCGTCTTGGGAGGTCTGGCCAGACGAGGACCCTCAGGGCAAGGGAGGAAGGGTGGTGGAAGACCAGCCTAGATTCTGCAGGGAATGGGGGCAGCACGCACGGGAGAGGGCATTAGGGGGCTTCTTACAAAGAAAGCCCCAGATGATTCTGGAATGCCAGTCCCCTGAAAGGCACACACCCAGCCCTCTCACATGGCGGCTCTAGAGCCCCAGCGGGATCTGACCGCTGTCCTGATTTCTGCAGGTGGGGGCGAGGGCCCGCTGTCCCTGCGGACTGCTTCCGCACTGCCAGCCTGGGTGACACGGACACTTCCACGGTTTGATCCCCACTCGTTTGGTCCGAGCTGCGCAACTGACAACAAATTCTCTCTTTTTGTACCTGTATTGGGCATTCCCTCTCAGTGCAAAACTATAATAAACTGTAATATTTTAGGGCATGTACTATGTCACTTAAATAACTAGTTTCATTTTTTTTTTTAAAGGTAACTATTCTATGATATCCTGTCTCTAAGATTACTGCTTGTAGACGGTACACATACGGGCCTCCTTAGCAGCAAGGAGAGCATCTTAGAAGTCCTTCTTATCAAGGCAAGGAACACAAAGCAGCGGAGGCATCGAAGTAATTGATTTAATTTTCTAGACAAAAAAATAGTGAGTTTTGTCCCTCCCCCCGTGTGCCCACATGAACCCGACACAGATCCCAGAATAAAATGTTGGCACAAGAAACTATTAAAATGTACAAGAAAACAAATATGGTCATTTTCTCCTGCTTTCAGGTCTGAGAAAAATCAAAAGAAAATGTCGCAAAGTCTGATGATACAACACCAATTCTTTGCAGGACTAAGTTGTATAAATAAAACTAAATACTATTAGAGGTCAGTATTATTTAAAATGTGTTTTCACATTCATTTTCATAGATTTTTTTCTCCAATCTATTGGCGCACGTGTGCCTCCTTCCTCCGTGGTGACCTCACAAGGTGCCCAAGGTAGTGCCGTCACTCAGTGGTGAGGGGGCTGAGGTGTTGTGTGTGTGTGTGTGTGTGTGTGTGTGTGTGCATGCGCGTGCACATGTTTTCCACATAGTGAGCTGCACTGTTTCCCTTGTAGGGGCTCGGTGACAAAGCCTGTCAGGTTTTGGAGCTGCACAGTCTCCAGGGTAGGAATCCCAGAGTAGGAATCCTGCTTCACACAATGCTTAGGTGGACAACTTTGGGCAAGTAACTTGCATTTCCTGTGCTGCAGTTTCGTGGTCTATAAAGCGAGACAGCAAGTGATATTTGTCCCCTTGGCTGGCTGCTGCATTAGAAGAGATGCACACACAGGGCTAGGACAACTGCTGGTAGACAGTTGCTTCTCTTTCTCCTAAGGATTTTTACTTAATTACTTATTTCAAAGAAGGGGGGTGGTGGGGGAGAGAATCTCCAGCGCACTCGCCACTGAACACTTAGACCGACGGGGGGCTTGAGCCCACAACCCTGAGATCCAGAGCTGAGCCGAAAAGAAGAGTCAGACACTCGAACAAGAGAGCCCCCCAGGTGCCCCTTCAAGTTGCTTGGGCAGATTATAAATGCTGACCTGATTACAGTTACTAAAGAAATAAAATTTTAAAAACGAGGATGAGAAAGATATTCCTATGCCCTTTCGTTGGGAGTTTGAACCAGAAGCGTCTGGGCGTGCCTGGCTGGCTCAGTCAGTAACGCATGTGACTCTTCCTCTCGGGTCATGAGTTCGAGCCCCATGCTGGGGGTGGGGTAGAGTTTAACTAACTAACTAAATAAATAATAAAATTGGAGTCTTCTTAAAAAATAATTTGGTTATGCAACATAAAGCTTTGAAAAGTTCCTATCATTTGAACGAGTATTTCCATATCCAGGAATCTATACTAAACGATGATGAGAAATGCCATTAAAGACTCACGAAGAAGGATCTTCATCCTTATCTTAATTCTAATAACAACAACAGGAAGAAACAGCCGATGCCCGCACCAAAAACATGGTTAATTAAATCGCATGCATCCTGTAGTGGGTTAGTTTAGTTAATAGAATGCAACACATAAGTTCTATATAAAGAATAACCCCAATTATATATTCAGAAGACTTCAAAAGGAGTATAGTCAGTCCAGAAAAGGAAATAGAAATGCTTTTGCTTACGTCTTTTTACTGGTCTGCTTTTTCTAAGGTTTCCGTATTTTTATTACCGGCAAGTATTTAACTGATGTTGATAAAACAACTATGAAGGCATGAAAAATATTCTTGAGCAACCAAAGCCAAAAAACAAAGCTGGAAACAACATTTATGCCATTGGTATACTTACGGTTACAAAGTATAATTGCACCCACGTTAAAAAATAAATTCATGGCACAGAAAAATTATAGCACATGATGGCAGGAGAGGTCTTGAATGAATGTTAGATCTAGAGGTGATTTCTTAATTTTAAAATGTTCTATCCTGGGTATTACTCTTTACCATTAACATTTATTTAAAAATATATATACAAGGGAACACCTTCTGGGCATTTTCTGAGTTGGTGGGAAAGGGACAGCCGTGACCTCAGGCCAAAGAGAGGACGGCAAGGAGGGCAGAGAAGGGCCCTGGTTTCCCAGCAGCCGGCGGAGCAGCCGGGACCATGGGGCTGGGGGGGGCAGGGCTGTGGCAGGAGAGCCACCTGGTGATGGGGCATATGGATGCTTCCTGTCAACTTCTACCAGAACCTCCCACTCTGACCTTGACTCCTTGCCTGATCCTGCCCTGGCCTGGGCAACACTGGCCCCATATGTTCAGCACATCACGTGGCAGGAAGTTAGGAAAAGGCCAAGAGCAAAGGGGGACACGATGTCACACTACCCGGTCCTTCCCCTTCTCATGAGGATGGTGACTCTCCGAGCCACCAGCAGACAAAGGACGCTGGGTCGCCCAGACCTGTTTGGGCGAGCAGCACCTGTCAAGATTCTGGTTCAGACTGGAGCACGTTGATGATTAACGGGCAATTCAGGAGAGCATAAATGGTGGAGGGGTCACTCTTTTTTAGTGATTTTTTTCCCCCATATTTCCCAGATGCTGGATTCCAAACTACACATGGTTACAAAATAAAAACATTATTAAAGAAGAAGAGGGAAAGAAAGGAAAAAAGCAATGTCGGGGAAAAACAAATGCATTGTAAGGATTAATTTCGCAACTATCAGCAGATAGTTTTTTTTTTTTTTTTAATAATTTTTTTTCAACAATCTTTCATCATCTAGGATTGAATAAAGCCTGTGTCTGTTATTAGAACATCCGGGTTGTCACGGACGGTCACACGGACTCGTAGCCAACAGAATGCCCACTCTGTGTGTCTCTCAGCATTGCTGTGATCTCTCAGTGAGACCTTGACTGGCATTACCAGGCATTTAACCCAACATCCAATTTCTAGCAAGGAGCAGCAGGCAGAGGTCATCGGATCCACTGGGAATCAATCCCACAGGCAAAATTAACATATTAATGAGATGGTCTGTTCATATTCTGCCTTAGAATTCCACTGAGGGCTTTCCTGATGGTTCACAAAACTGGCTCACTTGCATTTACTTATTAGTAAAATGCAACACATTATATCAGACAAAACATTAAACGCCATGGCATTGTCTGATTTTGTCTTTGCCCTCGGTGTGCATTAGATGGGAAGGGAGGAGGGTCCCCGGAGAGAGAATGTCCAGCTGGAAGCACGGATGTGCTGATTTTATGGGGGCAGAGAAGTCCGTGGGGATGTGCATGTCCGCTTTTGTCCTCCGTCATCCGTACGCAAGGAGATGAACTAGGGAGCTGCTTAAATAGTCAGTCAGTTTAGGAAAGAGTCGAATCCTGCCGGGCACCCCAGGCTTAGACTGAGCCCGACGTGAATCGGCCTCTTCGGCTGATGGTTGACCTGCCCGAGCCCAGATGGGGCAGGACTGGAAGCAGAGCGCACTAGAGCAATCCCACTGTCCAGACACCCTGCCCTCGGGCTGAGAGGCGCTGTCTCGGAGGGAGCTGGTGCGAAGTCCCCGGAGATGTTAGCCCTGGGATGGCCTCCACCAAGTGCAGCACCAGCATGCTGAAGAATTTACTGTACGTAATCGGCAAGGTGCTACACGGTAAGGGCTGAGTCCGCCAGCACGCTGGCTAATCTGAATCTTGCAGGGTTCTCTCGAGTCTGAGAAGATGCAGAGTGGGCACTCCAGGATGCATGGTTTCCAGAGTTTATCCCTTTTGGTCTTTGACCAAAGAAAAGTACTCGAGGCTTATCATTTCTTGCAGACATGTCAGAAATCAGGGAAAGAGTGTGCGGTTGCTGACAAGCTGAACTAGGTAGCATCCCCCACCCATCACCCATCCAGGGACGTTATCGAAGCAACTGTCGACCTCCTCTCGTCTAGTGAGGCCGCGCACACCACACACTGTGTCTCCGAAATGCAGCCTTCTTGGCGCTCCTTCCCACTGGAAACAGAAGCTGGGAAGTAAAAAGCTGAGGCCCTTGAGGTGAAAATTGCAGTTAATTAGACTGGATACACTGCAAAGTCTTGGGGTGAGGGGAAAGCTCGGGGCTGCCGTCTTTTGGAGAACTGTGTGCCGAGCACCATTAGAACATCTGAAATGTCTCATTTCATGCAGCCTTAACAACACCCTATGAGGTACGTGCAGTGATCTGCTCCATTTTATGGAGGGGAACACTGAGCCAGGACAGTGAAGGTTTAAGTCTCTCAAAGGCGCAGAACAGCATTAGATGGGCCCAGAACTGGAAGGCAGGCTAACATCAGCCCCGTGCCAGCAAGCCCCGTGGATCACCACCTAAACCTCCAGTGAGTGGCTGGTCCTCTAAGCAAGTCTAATTCCAGCCTGCATGCGCCAGGAAAGGAAACCTCCCCTGGTGTGATAAGAGTAGAAATAACACAACCCTCCTTCTCTGCAACAGCTACCACTTAGAGCTGAAAAGCATCAACACTTGCTACTGTTAATGAACACAGGTTCTTCTTTATAAGCTGCACTTGTCACTGTGACACACATGATTTGTTACCAGGAGCATCATTCGAAACACAAATCAACCCCCCTATAATTTACTTAAGACCATAAGTAATATTCAGCTCATAGGAACTTTCATATTCCTAGTCTGAAACAACCCTCGTATCAGAACAGCAGCAGACAATTTACGCAAATTATGGCTTCGCTGTTCCACGGAGTCAACGGTTCTTAAAAGGTTAGGAAAGAGGGAAATTCGGATAGAGAGCCATCATCATGAAAGGAGCCAGACAGAAACGATGTGTACTGACTGTGGAGAAACTAGGACCTCAGACGCGGCTGGGCGTAGCCTACGTTTGAAACCCAGAATGTGGTTTGGCTTCACCTATCACAGCTAAACACAAGCCCACTGAACTACCCACAATTCCCTCTGTGGGGGCCTAGCGGGGGGATGAAGGCATGTGTCCACTTAAAGACTGGCACAAGATTGTTCGTGGCTGCTTTATTCATAGAGTCAAAAACTAGAGACACCCCAAGTGCCCACCAACCGTAGAACATGTAAGTCACGAGTGCTCTGTCCACACATATGTTTACAGAGAAATACGCCTCAGGGATAGAAGGAGGAGGTACCACCACGTACTCAACATTGTGCATGTCCTTCTGCTACCTGACACTGAGCAGAAAATAAAACACAACAAAACAGAAGGAGGGCATGATGGACACCTGCCAGAGTGCAGCAGAGACCCACGCACCCGTCCATGTGCAGGTCGCATGGACACGTCGCATGAGTCGCATCTGCCGAGCTGTATCTAGAATATGGACACATTGGCTGCATTCTACTTCAAAAGGACAGGAAAGAAATGTGTACACGAGGATCGTGACTATGTGTGGGGATAGAGAGATTACCTGGTGAATGTCTGTCAGACGATAGTGTTCAAATGTATGTTTTCTGCGGTCCTGCCAGGGCTAACGCGAAAGTAGAACAGTGCCCCTTCTCCTGGTAGACTTTGCCTGCTCCAAGGAGGCTCAGGTCCCATTTATGAATATAGACATCGGTGGGAAGATAATTACAAAGGCTTGGGTGGCCCACAGGTTAAGGAAGAGATGGAAATACATACTCTTTAAGCTGTTGAATTAGTCGTATTTATCCCATTGTTGTTTCCATTTATATTTGAGATTAATATTTCCCTTCCTTACCTGTTGACTCTCTGGGCAATGACCTACTGCCCTTTGAAAGCTGAGCTGCATTTCTTAGGGATGCTTTCAGACCAGTGACTTTAGCCCTTCCAACAAAAATGCCGATTATCTAAACAACTGAGTCAGAGACAATCTTGGGAAATCTCACTGTTGATGCACGTTGGCATAAGGAGGGCTGATGTATTTCTTTCGGTGCGCGAATTCAACAAGGGATGCACACTGTGCTCAAAAGCTTTCTGAAGAAGTAAAATGAAACAACTAAAGATGAAGTTAACACAGCTGTACATTCCTTGGGTTTATGCTCTCAAAGTCAGTGAACAAGTATCATCATCTAGGTCACACAATAATGAGAAGTGTTAAAGCCATTTGACTCTAAACTGGGCTCCTGTATCATTGGATTTGGACCATCTTTTGTAAATTGGCAAGTAGCAAAATAAAATCCCCCTTGAGGATGCAGAAATTCTGTAGCTGATTTGTCTTTTCAAGGAAATGTTTCCTCCGGTCTTGCAACAAGAAGATGAATACCTCTCCTTCCCTTTCAGTCCGTGTCCATTAATTGGAGATTGTGACCCAGTGGGTTTGGGAGATGCACACCATGCCCATCAGACAGAGGACAGTCTTGGGAGAAGAGTGAGCTCTGAAGGTGTGTTTGCAGCATTCATGTTGGCTTTTGACAAACCTGAGGTTCACAGGGGTGATACTGAGTCTGATACACGCCCAAGATCAGTCAGAGAGTGCTCAGGATGAAACACAGGGAAACCCAAGAGTCGTGTGACCCCATGAGTGAGTCTGTTCGGGAAGGCAGAGTCAAGTCAGGATTCCCAGTAGGGGTGGGTAATCCTGGGGGCGGGGGGTCGGGTGGGAGTAGTTCCAGATGCCACCAACTCCTTCATCTGCAGCATTCGTGATCTTCAAAGAAGAGGTACAATAACTAACTGTGGGAAAGGGGTCCCCCCGAGACTGTCCTACGTGAATGGATGGACAAGTGCTAGCAGGTGCACACTGCAAGTCTAGACTGTCAGTGGGGACCTAGCCCTTCTCTGGAGCTTGGACTTGTTAGACTAGAGCTACTGGAGGAGGTGAGCTCACTGAGGTCAGGAGCATGAGTATTTACAGGTGCCAGGAATCTGCAGCTTTTGAAATTCTGATCTCGATGACGGTACTACCAGTTCTAGTAAGACTCAAGGACCCACTGAATTTGACACATTTTAGCCTCATTTGTGTAGGGGAGGGCCGATTCTGAGCTCACCCATAATGGTGCCAAGCAGTGAATGTGCAAGTGCAGGACAGCTTCTGTGATTAAGCATCACGTAAGACCCTGTGGAGCTGCTAAGTCTTAAGGACTGGCTGTTCAACTTTGTGGGTATTTAGGTGAATTCCTAGAGCAACTAGCCCTCCTGGCTGATGAACCCTACTTTCCTTTCTCTTGACGTTAGATCAGCACAGTAAGAATGCTCTAGACAGTTGTGTCAACTCTCGACAATGAGAGGTAACGAAGGACTCACAACACCACTTGGCGAGTTGAAGGGAGGTCTGCAGCTAGCTCCTCGTGATTTCAATCTCTAACTGGGCCGCGGAGTGACATCTCACCATGCGTGTCAGCCTGCCAGCCATCAGGGATGGGAGACACCATGGCGTGGACTTGGGAAGCAAGGGTTTGGGAGAAGTCAGCCTCCATTTTAGGAACAGTGAGTTCTTGGCATACTAACACTTGAAGGAGACCTGAGTGAACAGAGACAGGTAGCTTTGCACTCTTGAGCTACTTCAGTTTTTTAAATTGGTTTCTCATGAGTTTCTCAGGTGTGTCCTCTGTCCCATAATCAACTAAACCAGGATGCTCTTTGCTCTTGCCCAAAGCTCCTCAGAACACTGTGTTTTGTGCCTGCCCAAGAGAACACACAACCTTTCCCGACCACATAAAAACCCTTTCTGGAAAACCTTTTATTTGTTTTACGAGCTTCTTGGACTACTATTCTACAGAACATTCTCTGGGAAACACCATCCTAGTGGGAATTTCCTGATTCCTTCTGTGGTTCTGACTTAAGGCTCAGGGAGAGACAAAAGATAGAGTGACAAGGGAGACGAGGGGAGAGGGGGAGGACGGAGAAAAGAGTCAACAGCATATTTTGTGTTTGTTTCCATACTTCAAACCAGGCTAAGTCATGACAATTTTGGTAATTATAATTGTTCGGATTTAGTCTTTGGCATTGAGATGTGCTTATTTTTGATTTTTTAAAAATGCATCTATTACTGGCAATCTGTAGAATATCAATAGAAAAGGGTTTTTTTTTAATTTGTCAAAACAAAAATCAAATAACATGTGGTCCGTACATACCATGGAATATTACGCAGCCATTAGGATGATACCCAACTTTTGTATCAACATGGACAGGACTGGAGGAGATGATGCTGAGTGAAATAAGTCAAGCAGAGAGAGTCAATTATCATATGGTTTCACTTATTTGTGGAGCATTAGGAATAACATGGAGGGCGTTAGAAGGAAAGGAAAAGTGAATTGGGGGGAAATCGGAGGGGGAGACAAAGCAGGAGCGACTGTGGACTCTGAGAAACAAACTGGAGGGTTTTGGAGGGGAGGGGAGGAGATGGGTGAGCCTGGTGGTGGGCATTATGGAGGGGACGGATTGCATGGAGCACGGGGTGTGGTGCATAAACAATGAATCTTGGAATACTGAAAAAATTAAAAAAAAAAATAAAACAAATGAACAAACAAAACACCAACAAAAATTAAAACATGTAACATAAAACCATTTCGACATCAGCCACCCTGAAAACCGTGTCCTGGGGTCCACAACTTACCAACAGATCCAATCTGTCCAGCAAAATATATTCTAATAGCTACCAAATATTTGGGTATCACTGTTGTTTCCCCACTTACCCTGACTGGGAATCAGAGACTCCTAGGTCCTAAAACCAGAAACAAGCCAGAGACTCACGGAGGCCAAACCTCCATTTGCTGGCACATGAAATAGAGTCATTACAATTTTAGGGACTGATAAAATTCAGTTTCATAATTCATGACAGTTTTCACTGAATATTTCTTCAGTGTTAAGTGTCAGGCTCAGAATAGGAATCCAGATATCTTGCTTCCTGTTACACTTTTTAAAAATTTTTAATTAATTTTTAAAATTTCTTTTCAGTGTTCCAGAATTCATTGTTTATGCACCACACCCAGTGCTCCATGCAATATGTGCCCTCCATAATACCCACCACCAGGCTCACCCAAACTCCCACCCTGCCCCACCCCTCCAAAACCCTCAGATTGTTTCTCAGAGTCAACAGTATCTCATGGTTCACCTCCCCTTCCAATTTCCCCCAACTCCCTTCTCTTCTCCATTTCCCCATATCCTCCATGTTATTTGTTATGCTCCACAAATTAGCAAAACCATATGATAATTGACCGTCTCTGCTTGACTTCTTTCACTCAGCATAATCTCCTCCAGTCCCGTCCATGTTGCTACAAAAGTTGGGTATTCATCCTTTCTGATGGAGGCATCATACTCCATTGTATATATGGACACATCTTCCTTATCCATTTGTCCACTGAAGGGCATCTTGGTTCTTTCCACGGTTTGGCCAGTGCTGCTAAACATTGGGGTGCAGATGGCCCTTCTTTTCACTACGTCTGTATCTTTGGGGTAAATACCCAGTAATGCAATTGCAGGATCATAGGGAAGCTCTATTTTTAATTTCTTAAGGAATCTCCACACTGTTCTCCAAAGTGGCTGCACCAACTTGCATTCCCACCAACAGAAAGGTTCCCTTTTCTCCACATCCTTTCCAACACACGTTGTTTCCTGTCTCGTTAATTTTGGCCATTCTGACTGGTGTATGGTGGTATCTCAATGTGGCTTTGATTTGAATCTCCCTGATGGCTAGTGATGATGAACATTTTTTCATGTGTCTATTAGCAATTTGTATGCCTTCATTGGAGAAGTGTCTGTTCATGTCTTTTGTCCATTTTTTGACATGGTTATCTGTTTTGTGAGTGTTGAGTTTGAGGAGTCCTTTATAGATCTTGGATATCCGCCTTTTTTCTGTACTGTCATTTGCAAATATCTTCTCCCATTCCATGGGCTGCCTCTTTGTTTTGTTGACTATTTCCTTTGCTGTGCAGAAGCTTTTGATCTTTATGAAGTCCCCAAAATTCATTTTCACTTTTGTTTCCTTTGCCTGTGGAGATGTATCTTGAAAGAAGTTGCTGTGGTTGATGTCAAAGAGGTTTCTGCCTATGTTCTCCTCTAGGATTCTGATGGATTCCAGCCTCATGTGGAGGTCTTTTATCCATTTCGAGTTTATCTTTGTGTATGGTGTAAAAGAATGGTTGAGTTTCATTCTTCTACACATCGCTGTCCAATTCTCCCAGCACCATTTATTGAAGGGATGGAGAAACATTCTTCATGCCAGTGGGCCTCAGAAGAAGGCTGGGATAGTGATTATTATATCAGATAAATTAGATTTTAAACTAAATACTGTACTCAGAGATACTACATCATTCTTAAAGGGTCTATCCACCAAGAATATCTAACAATTGTAAATATTTATGCCCCCAATATGGGAGCAGCCCATTACATAAGACAACTGTTAATCAAGATAAAGAGTCAGACTGATATGGATACATTAATAGTAGGGGATCTTAAAACGCCACTCTCAGTAATAGACAGATCATCCAAACAGAAAACCAATAAAGAAACAAGAGCATTGAATGACACAGTGGACCAGATGGACCTCATAGATATATACAGAACATTCCACCCTAAAACAACAGAATACTCATTCTTCTAGCGTGCACGTGGAACCTTCTCCAGAATAGACCACATACTGGGTCGCAAATCAGGGTTCAACCAATACCAAAAGACTGAGATTATTCCCTGTGTACTCTCAGACCACAATGCTTTGAAACTGGAGCTCAATCACAAGGAAAAGTTTGGAAGGAACTCAAACACCTGGAAGCTAAAGACCACCTTGCGTAAGAATGCTTCGATCAACCAGGAGATCAAAGAAGAACTTAAACAATTCATGGAAACCAATGAGAATGAAGACACTTCAGTCCAAAACCTATGGGATACAGCAAAGATGGTCCTAAGGGGAAATGCATAGCCATCCAAGCCTCCCTCAAAGAAAATTTAAAAATCCAGAATACACCAGCTGTCTCTACACCTTAAAGAACTAGAGAATCAACAACAAATTAAGCCAACCCAATGCACAAGAAGGGAAATAATCAAGATTAGAGCAGCGATCAATGAGATACAAACTAGAGATACAGTAGAATGCATCAGTGAAATTAGAAGCTGGTTTTTTGAAAGAATCAATAAGACTGATAAACTACTGGCCAAACTAATCTCCCAAAAAGAAAGAAGATCCAGATTAGTAAAATTATGAATGAAAGGGAGAGATCACAACTAACACCAAGGAAATAGAAACAATCATCCGAAATTATTTTCAACAGTTATATGCCAACAAGCTAAGCAACCTAGATGAAATGGATGCATTCCTGGAAATTACAAACTTCCAAAACCAGGAAGAAATTGACAATCTGAGTAGACCAATATCTAGTAACAAGATTGAAGCAGTGATCAAAAACCTCCCAAAAAACAAACCTTCTACCAAACCTTCAAAGAAGAAATAATACCTATTGCACTTTTTAAAAAGTTAAAAACCAGACAAACAATAAAATTACTATAATAACGTAGCATTTCAGCACACTAGCTAGAGCCACAGGACAAAATGTTGCTCTGTTTTCTCTTTACCATGCTTTTCCATTTCCCCCCATTGCACCAAGACGTAACAGACCCACAACATGGTGGGCTCCATGGGGCCCACGTGCTGATCTGACACATGTGGGCAACAGCCTCACATTCTTCTCACATGGTCCTTTTCTCCCTTCCTAGTGACATTTTGGCACCCCTACCTTCTTTCTTATGAGGTTCTGGCTACTTAGGGTTGCTAAGAGCACTTCGGGATGTTTTTGCAATGCAATAGGGAGTCCTGAGAAACTAAGTCTTCCTTACCCAAAGGTTAGGGATTTGGGGACCAAGAAGGTGAGGGGATCAAGGGTTTGGGAAGTGGGGGGCATCTCAGCATTTCTACAGTCACCCCTGAATGGAGAGTGGACTTTTCCTCCAATGTGGGTCCTCGAAGTCTGTGGTTCAAACGAGGACCCCCAACAACCGAATTAATTGGACGGTGATTTGTAGCAAGCAGACGTTGCTGGATAACCGAAGGTCCCGAAACAAATGACTAAAACCAGCAAGTACTTATTCTGGTCACCGAGGCCTTCCATCAGATGTGGGATGAACTCCCCCAAGGGCCAGGGTTTGGCCCACCCCTGTTTGGGTGACAGAGCGTCCCACATCGCACACAAGCCCAGACTCAGGCCCATGGCGGGGACCAGGATCTGAGAACATAGACTCGCATCAGGGCTCAGAATCGGTGTACTGTCATTTGTACTGTGTTCTCTGGGCTAGAGCCAGTCACAGCAGAGCTCAGATTCAAAGGGAGGGGAAATGGACTTGACCCTGGATAAGAGAAGTGTTGAAAGTCAGGGACACAGACAAGAATAAAGAAGTAGGGCCATCTTTGCTATCTACCAAAGCCTCTTCTCTCAAGAGTGACTTCGAACAAGTTCATTTACTAGCTCATTCACTTTTCAGTGAATATATACACAACACCCCCTTTTGCAAAGCATTGTGCGGGATTCTAGAAGCCCAGATACAAAAAGGGAGTAAACAGTCTGGCTCTTGGGAACATGTCCATACATGGCTATTTTAAACTTCCATAATTTTATTAGAAATAAAGAAATCATCTGTATTTCAAAAGGTTAATTTAAAAATTAAGTCTTAAAATTGTATTTTCTTATCACTCTTCTGAAAGTCTTCAATGTGGGAGACCTTTTGGAAAAAACTCAGGTTTTGATCCTGACATACTGGAGTTCATAGATCAAGTCCATCATTTCCCAGCTCTGTGACCAAGGACACTTATTAAACCTCTCTGAATTCCAGTTTCTTTATCTAACACAGGGAGACCACCCTACCTACCTCGTGGCTAATGTCAGTATGAACTTCAACAATCCTCAGCTTAAAGCCCAGCTCATTTATAGGTAATAGCCCATAAATGATTACCTCAATAATTGTGTCTTTTTTAAAAAAAAAAATAAGTGTACCTTTATCACGTATCACATTCACGCAGAAGCCGGGCTTGGAAGTATATTTTTAATAAGACGGTGTGTGAAGTGAGAAAAGTTAAAAGCATGGAGCCGACAAAAAACTAAAAATGGCAAAATGCACATCCTCCTCAACTCGAAAATTATTACAGAAAAAGGCCAATGATATTTATATGGTGGTGCTGACATTTCCTCCCTGGTGTTTCCTGCAGGGAGAGGCCGGGTTGCTGGGAGCCAGAATGGGACATTCTGCTCTCGCTTCCGAACACTATGGCATTATTCATTCTGGCAGACCTGCCACAATGCTCTGACGGCAGGCGAGGAAGAACAGAATAAATACAGATTCGGTTAACTCTATTCAGCAGGACAAGTTAGCGGAGGGTTGAAAAGAAGCCAAGTGCATCTCCCCAGTTAGAACTGCAACAAGAGAGCAGGCCTGGTCAGCGACGCAACGGATTTTATTTTTTGTATGAAATATACAAGCGTTAGCCTCTGCAATCAGGGCTCAAGAAAGAGCTCGAGGAGTAGGATGCTGAAACGTTTTCTCATTAGCCTTAGAAATCACGGAATTCCTTACACATTTGGGGGAATCTATTTGGGTCTCCAGTAATATTAGCAAATCATACGACAGTCATTATCAAAAAGGAAAATCCTGTTTGATACTAAAAATGTCATATTCTCGTAGTTATGACAAATCTATTTTTTCTTCCATCTCCCGAAAACATGTACTTAAGGGAAAAGTACATAGTCATTTACTGGTTCAATAAGGGGCGCTGTTCTTGAAACAATTTATCACATTATCATGATTAATATTTAAATGCCACCATCATTATGTCTGTAGCATATGGGAATTTTTATAACAAGGGTGGTAAAATTTTAACCACTATTTTGTATTTATTATGTGGTAATTTATAATTACTTTCTGAGCATTGTAATATACATGATGCCTTGGTAAAACTCGAATATTTTTCATTCCTCTTGATCCTTCTATTTAAAAAAAAAAAGATCTCAAAAAATAATGAAAAACAAGTGTACAATTACAAAGAAAAGGTTCGTAGCTCTTCAGGAAATCATTATACATATGGGTGTTTTGGTAAGGAAATGGAGCAGAAGGAGAATTATTTAGAAAGCAGGTTTGTCTCAGATATTTTGCTAAATTGTGTAGTTTTGGTTGTCATGGCAATAGCACCATGATTTAAATAAGTCTATACAGAAATAGAAGTCACTCATACTATATTCATAAGAATCAAAGAAATCTCATTATTTAATGGGGAAAAAAAAACAACTTAGGGAGGGATGAGGGAGGGAAAAACATGGTGTGTTAAATTTATTTTTCTGACAAACTGTTTGTTATTTTATCTGTGAAACAGCATAAAGACAAAATATTTAGAAATAAACAACAAAGCGAGCATTACATGGTAAGCGTCTGGAAGCTACTAGGTCCTTGGGGGATCTTTATAGACTCAGGGTCAGCAAAATCATCGAAAGATAAGAGACGTACATTCCACTCAGGAAGTAAGGAAAAAAAAAAGAGCAAAATTCCAAGAAAGTTGAAATAGGGATATAAAGAGATTTCAGGACCTAGTAAAAGAAGTATTATTAACTTGAGAAATGAAAAAAAAATAATTTTTTAAGATAATTCTTACAGGCAAGCTTCAAACATGATTCATCAGTGATACTGGGGCAAAGACATCAACATGAGGAATGTCAGTATTGTCAAACTACAGCTACAGGAGAGACTGAAGGATAATAAAACAAAGTTATGATTTAGTTGGTGAATACATTTAAAATATTAAAATGGACAATTTTCTAGAAAAGAAAAATGACTCAAAAAAGAAACAAAACAATCCAATTAGACCTAAAAACTTTAAAATAATTAGCATTCAAAAGGCAATCCAACCTCCATCTCCCCCAAAAGATTTTAGAAAGACTTGCCCCGGACATTCAAGGTGTCTATCATCCTCATTTAGCTCAAACCCTTGTAGAGGGGAGGAACCAGAGGAAGCTACCCAATTTACTCTTTCAATAAACCTGACAGCAAAGGACTGTATCAGAAGGAAAAAAATAGAATCTCTTCTCACTAATGAAAGTAAATCTAAACATTCTTAATAAAGACTAGAAAGTGGAATCTAAGACATCATGACCAAACAGAGTTCAAGTTATAAATGAATTATTCAACATAAAAAAATACACATCACTTGAATTGCTGCATAAGCAAAAAATAGGAGAGAGTAATAGTAATCTTAATCTACAGAGGAAAAAACATAAAACTTAGCATCCTTGATTGAAAACAATCAGGAAAGATTATCTCCTGGAACCTGAAGTAAGCAGATTACTTGATGGCAAATATTTAGAGATATTACATTAATTTGGAAATAAGAGAAGAATATCCGCTATCATCACAAATTATCAATGTTGTATGGCAGTGCTAGCCAAAGCAATAAAAGAAGAAATAAGAGACATGAGAGACAAGAGAAAAATAAAGTAATTATGATCATTTACTTTATAAAATAGTAAGATATTCCACAGGAAAATTATTAGAACTAATAAGAAAAATCAGCAGGGTTTCTAGATAGAAGATCAACATATGAAATGCAAGATTGAGAGTCCCAATAAACAAATTAAAATGTAATAGAAAAATAACAACAAAATGTAAAAAGTACATTAAAAAATCAAATAAAGATGTTCAAGAAATTGGTAAAAAATACAAATACTATTTAAGAAAAAAACATGAATAAAAATATAGATCATATTTATGGAAGGAAAGAATTAATAATCTAAAGAAACCAATTCTCCTCATATTAATCAACACATGTATTTCTAGTCAAAATCCCCAAAGAACTTTTTTATGGACTGAGTCAAAGTGATTATAAAATTCATATGCAAAAATAAAGATCCAGTGATAACCAAACCACGTAAGAAAATAAAAGTTATTATGAGAACTTACTTATTAAAACAATATATTATTGATACAGTTTCAGTGAAATAGATTAAAAATCAGGAGGGGTGAAAAAACATTTCTAACTAATTGGAGATAACTGGGAGTAGGAACCATGGAATATTTGACTAAAAATATAACATTATATTAGTGCTTCCTATAAACAAGTTCCTGATGTACTGAAATCGAAGGGTTTTAGGAAAAAAATGTAAGATGACTTTGAATTAGGAGAAGGACATCACCGATAGGGCCCTAGAGTCCGACAACTGAGCCTCCCTGAACCAATCCCACCGCACATCTCTCCGGGGACATCACCAGGGGACGGTGCAGAACCTGCCACGGTCAGCCTCACGCGTCATCAGGGAAATGCAAATTAATGCTCTCCCCACCATCCTGCCACTAAATATGTACCGGGACGAACATATTAAACATGAATCTCAGGAGACATGCACAAGGATACAGCACTGTATCACTGAGAGGAAAAAATGAAAAGATACTTCAGTGTCCCTCGGAAGAGAAGCAGATGAGAAGACGGAGGTTTTTGTCATGGAAGGAAATTAACGCGGCCCTTAAAAAGACTGAATTAGCTCTTTATGTACCAATACAGAGAACTCTCACCAGCCGTGTGGATTAAAAAGGGGCCTGCAGCATAAACATACTGCATGATAGCATTTCTTCAATTCTTAATGGCTCACGGTGTTATAGATTTGTAATGAAAAACCAACATCTAAACAAATAAAAAAAAAAAAAAACAAATTGTGGGAAATTTACACGAACTTGATGGCACTGTCGTCTCTGGGGTGGAAGGGGAGGAACAGACCTGTGTTGGCAAACGTAAGGAACTTGAGCTTTTAGCTGCAATTTCCTCTTTCTTCCATGTTAATAAAAATCTGGGGGCGCCTGCGGGGCTCAATGGGTTAAAGCCTCTGCCTTCGGCTCGGGTCATGATCTCAGGGTCCTGGGATCGAGCCCCGCATCGGGCTCTCTGCTCAGCGGGGAGCCTGCTTCCTCCTCTCTCTCTGCCTGACTCTCTGCCTACGTGTGATCCCTGCCTGTCAAATAAATAAATAAATAAACCAAAAAAAAAAAGAAAATCTGAAACAGAAGTGGCAAATGTTAGCAGTGTTAATTCTAGATAGTAGGTAAGTGAGGGCCTTGGCCGTACCCCTCTGTACTTTTCTTGATTAGTACATCTGCCATCTCCAAAAAAAGACCGTTAATGAAGAAAGATATCATATGTTAAGTGAGGGAAAAAAAATAAAAACAGGGTAAGCCTATTTTCACTTTCCCACAAATGCACAGCAGGTGTTTGAGTATTTCTGTGAGACATTTGGGAATTAATAATGTAAGTTCATGTTTAAGAATTAAGTACTTTACATTATAATTGATAAAGTAATGCACAAAATATCATTGTACCAACTCTTCATTACTGATCAACTGATGGTCTAGAAATTTAGGTCATCATTCTTACAGACATCTTTTTTGATTTGTAATATCCATCAAAAGCTTTAAATCTTTATAATCATTTCAATAAATTGTTAAGGGAAAAGACTGAAACTAGTAAGTAAACATTTGGTTTTGAATCAATTCATTTATACTTCCAATCCTTACTTCAGAAGCAAGTTTCACTTTGTTCCCAGCTTCGTGTCCATAAAGGACCGCTAATCTCCGTGACCTTTTTTGAACGTTTAACAGGGATTTATAAAATACGTAATAAATGAGAGAGAGAGAGAGAGGATGAGATGTTACTTAGGATTCCCGAGTGAGTTTCAATCCATCATTTGGTCAGATGTTTTCTTGGGGAAATTACTAATTTGTCAAAATAACAGTGAAAAAACATTGACTTTCTAGATATTTTCTTCTTATTCCACTTTTCTATCACCATGTAGATTGTTTCTTCACTTATTTCAGCCTAAAACAACAACAACAAACAAAACACCAAACCAAGCCAAACCAAGCCAAACCAAACCACAACCACCACCACCACCACAACAGAGGGGCATTTCAAACTTTCCCTATGATTCTTTGAGCATTGTGGGGAAGATGCATGTGGTTCGGCAAACAGATTTAAATTATTTTCATACTCCTTTGCTCGGCAGTTGTCACTGAGCCCTGTCCCACCCCACGCTGTTGAGAATCACTACAGATCCTCTAGTCAGGGACATGGATAGTCCCAAAGAGCAGAAAACATTTAAATCTGGAGATAGGTGATAATTGAACAAGTTCTCTTCCATACTTGGGGGTGGCACAGATATTCTGAAAAATCTGTCCCTTATTTTCAATAAAATCTTTCCTACTCATTGGACTCAGGAAGGAGGAAGCACAGCCTACTGTAAGCTTCCAGTTGGAGGGAATGATGGCCAGCCCTCAGGTAAAGCAGAGGAGAGCTTTCTGTAGGTAGCATGGCGTAGTCATGATCCTGCTGGAGCCTTTGGAGATTTTCAGGTCCCTGGGATGCACAATTCTCATCACCCAGGGTGCTCCAATGGCTGTCACTCTGGAGAAGACTACTCTACCAGCTTGTAGCTCAAAGACTCACCCTCCCCAAACTGACCGTGTTCCCTTGCAAAAGAGAAAACAAATTAACTTCCCTAAGAACCATTGATAACTATTATGGCTACATCCATAGCCTTTTAAAAGTCTTTTTAAAAAGTCATGGGTTGCACCTGACATTTAAAGGTAAAAAAAAAAAAAAAGTTCTCTGGTTAAATAATTTAAGAACAAGGTAGAATGATACTATTACACACACCCCTGATTGGAATTTAGGTTCATGCCTCACGCGGATCAGAAGGAGGAGGTGCGGAAGTCATGTCAAACGCCGCGTACGGCAGCCAACTAATGACCTAGAGATGGGACCTGGAACTGGTCATAAGTTGGTAGGAGAGTAGAGATTCGGGCAAACACGCAGGCATGAACCGCAAGGCGAACGCTGGTCTGCAGAGCAGCAGAAAGACACTCTGCCCTCAGCTGCGTTCAGGCCCCCTAGCCCCTTGTACACCGACTTTCTGACTCCCTGTCCCTGAAGGACGAGAGACCCTTGACAAATATGCGGTTACAGTGAAACATGGACTCTATGATGTCTAACCTTCCAGAACAGTCACAAGCTTACTATCATACTAGTGTTTGAAGAATTGTTACTCATCTATTAGATGGTACCTCAGGGTATTTTTTTTTTAAATCATACATTTCATCTAAAATTTTAAAAGATAATTTTTAATTTTAAAAAAATCTCAACAAAATCATTACCCCAAAAAAATGGACTGAAAAATCCAGGAGTTCTTGAACTCCTGGTAGACTGAGAACCACACTGAAGGTATTAATTCAGAATTTTTTCATTTCTTTAACCAACAAATTAAGGAAGTATTCCAGCCCAGGCACACGGATTTTGTTTTGCTGGGTGTGGTCTTTCAATCACCAGAAAGTACGTGAGGGACTCTGGGTGTGTGTGTGTGTGTGTGTGTGTGTGTGTGTGTGTGTGTATGTGTTTATACCATTCACTGGATTTTCAAATGAGACTCTGACCTACAAAAAGTCACATAACATTTCTTAAGAACATTAAGTGCTACCTGATTGGATCAGAGAGATAAATGGTAATCGCAGCAAACTTGCCTATAAATTCTATATAAACGGGAAAAATATTACTTTCTACTTAAAATCCTTGGAAATCCAACAAACAGGTGCATATGCACCAAAAAATACTCAGAATTAATAGTACATGAACTGAATCTTTAGCAGAACAAAACTCAGGAGAATCCCCCCAATAAATGTAAGCCGTATATCCTGCCCACCCCGTTAATCCACCGGATTCTCATTTCAGAGCATGAAGGTAGAGATCAGCCTCCTCTGCCACTCACTGAGGGAGTCTTCAGACCCAATACAGATTATCCAAAATGCTGACATGGGTTTCTTTTTTAAACCAGCCTGCAGAACTCTCCAAAGCTATAATTATATTTTCCCTACAGGAAATATTTGTTCTCTCTAATTAAGGAAGAATAGCACATCTCCTCTGATGAAGGAGCTCGGTGTTTCTGACGATGAACGTCAACCTGCTTGTTACGATCCTACTGCAGATCTCCTATGCTGGTTGGGACGCTCACGTCCTCGGCTGGAGCGGAAGGGACTCACCGGCAATCACCAGGCATCACAACAGCACCTCAAACTTAGGCCCCACTAGACCTGCTCCTCTCTTCTCATTTCAGAGAGCGTGTCGTCAGTGGCGACACTCGGGGAAGCCACCCCCACCAGCGACACCAGCATCCTCGGCAGTGACCCCCGCCAGACCGCTGGGAAGCACACAGGCATTTGGTGACCATGCTGATGGAAATCTTTCCGGACATCTAGCATGTTCCGTGCTGCCTTATAAAATGCTTTTTCCTTACTATCAAAATGTGTGAATTTAGAAGCAGGGTGAGATGCAGAAAATATACTACTGATGGTTTTGGGAACCAAACCATCGAATTGATATGTGAATTCAAAGGAAAAGAAAAAGAGAATAATGTTAAAGAAAATTTCAACTTCTCTCTAAAAGAGTTGAGCTTCTTCTCTCACTGGTGTATCTGTGCAACACCTCTGTGTGTAATTCAAACCCACACTATACATGTCCTGGGTGGGAAAGGGGACATTTAATAGTGTGAGAAGTTTTCCAACTGATTGCTTCTCAACAACCTTTTTTTTCTCTCTCCATATCAATCTATGGATGGAAGGACAGACCCAGCATTTCCCAGGGTGGTGAGCCCTTACCTTCCAGTGAGGGATAAGATGCTTTCATTTTTAAAGCCGAAAGCCTTCATCCCAATTTCACCCCATTCTCTCACCTGTCCCCCTAACCTATCCCTTTCCCCGCTGAGAGCACCAGCTCTCTGATCACCGATGCAATCCTCCTCATAGCCAGAACCCCTCCAGCCACCTCACACTCACCTGTCCACAGAGCTGGTGTCCTCCATGTGAGTTTTTCGTCAAGGAACCCCTACTTCCTGGGAAATACGGTGTCTAAGCCATGGGGACCTCATTTTTGCAACCATCAAGGAGCACACACGACACTCTCAACTAGTTGGGCTCTCTGCAAGGGCGTCTCGGACGTATCCACACAGAGGATAAGGGACAGAGGATGGAGACCGATTGATGCGAATCCACAGTCACCCACTTATTGCAAAGCCTCTGAGCAAAGAGAAAACCCCTCTGAGGTCTGGAAGCGTACATGGAGAGCGATGTTCCTATTTCTAAAGAACAACATATTTCCTCTATTTGGCACTCTTCAGAACACCCAAGGTCACCGAACCAAAATTCAATGGAAGAGACTGGACCGTATCCCGGCTTCCCAACATGCTGTCTATCTGCACCTCTTCCGAACCCTCTGTCTCCACAGACAAATCACCATCAGCCAGGAAGCCTTCCATCCAGCCACACCCACCGAGGTTTGGGGGATTTTAGCCAAGCAGCCATTCCTGCTGTGTCAGGCACTGCATGGACAACATGGAGTCCTCTCATTATCCTCAGATGACCCTGGACTCCAACCAAAGCTCCTGGTGGAATCAGGAGGAGCAAGCTTCGATACTCAAGGACTCAGGATGAAAATGAGTCAAATGTTGGTTTGGGCATCTGAAGACATGAGGGGGGAGCTCTTCCAAAGTTTCTATAAGTCACTGAAGCCGAAAGTAACTAATCATAAAGTCTTTAAATGTTTATGTTTAGCTCAACTAAAATATTGTAAGAACGCAATACAGCATAAGCATATTTAAGAAGCCGAACGCTCAGTGCAAACCCCCAAATCTCCATATGTATGCTCAAAACTCCATTTATCTACCGCATACATTTGCATGCCAAATTGTGCTGCCCAGAAGTGTGGATTTCAGAACAAGCGGACGCAAATGAATGGATGGACGAACAAATGAAGGCGGGAACAAATCAGTGCGGGTGTAGATAAATAAAGTGCGCCATCCACACCACACAGCCCGGCCTCTTCCCCTCCACCTGCCAACCTTTCACTCTCCATCTGTTTTTCCTCATGGCGTGTCGAACGGTGCAAAGGAATACCGTCCACGGGTTCTGTTTCTCCATCGGCCCCAGGATTCAGAAGGCGTGATGAAGCGAGTGAAATCAAAGGCAGGTTTCAGCATCCGAGACATGTGGGGAACCGTCCCGAAGGTCCCCACCCCCTCCGCTGTTCAAGAACGTCGGCAAGCAGCCGAGTCCGCACCGAAACTCTGGTGAAGGGACCACGTTAGGAACAAGCAGTCCCAGGAAATGTAACGCCGCCCGTTCAGTCTCAAGTGTCGCATTATGAAGCAGGTCCACGTTTAGGAGCTGCAAAAATCACTTTATCATTTTCTTTAAATCAAGGTATTTATTATTCATTCGACTTCAGCTAGAATCGCCAGCATTTAGCTCATTTCGGAATCACAAGGAAGATTCCTGTTCAAAAATGAGGTGCTGTTTAGAGCCTGTGTCTTGATTAAAAATTATAGAAAGTGAGTAATGAAAGTGTCTGCAAGTCCTCGAGGCACTGTCCCATGCTTGAGTCCATCTCTGCCTTCAACCCAGAGAAATCCTGCCCCAGAATCACACCTGGGAAGCCATGGGGGGCCAGGGTCCTGTGTGCGGAGCCCGTGTCGAAGGGACTGCCCCAAGCATGGGTGACACGTGGGGAATGAAAGCCTGCACACCTTCCTCCCCCCCCCCCCCGAGTTCTGCGGAAGGAGAGGTCCAGCGTGGGAATGTGTGAGGAGCCAGAAAGGGTCAGGGGTAACCATCCTCCGGCTTTCAAAAAGGCAGGACGTCCCTCACTTCCTGGCCCCTGGCCCCATCTCCCAGGCCCTGTCACACCCCTCCTAGAAGGCAGCCCACTACCGCCCTGGTCCCGCCGGCAGGAGAGAGCACTCTCGTCTTGAGACGCTTTTAATTTCGGTCCCAGCTGGGTGTTTGAGGAGTCTCAGGAGTCTCAGAAATATGACTTGTGAGCAACACGTCTTGGGACCTCCAGCCGTTCTTCCCGGGGTGATGATGTATTCTCCTGACACGACACTCTTTAAGGGAAGGTGAAGCCAGAGAAGGACCTGTGTTTTCCCGACAACCACAAATTGCACATTGTAACAAGGTTGTTGCGCCAAGATAAGTAATAATACCACGGGGGCTGGGGACAATTTTACTTATGTTGACACAATAAAAGAAATATTTTGTAGTGGGCGAACATAACACTGTCCATACTGTGGCCTTTTCAGATGAAATATAAACTTAATGTGTCTCCCTACTAACTTTTTCAAAAGGTTTGTGATTTTATTAAGTAAACGGACAGGAGATACTTAAGAGCAAGCCTTTTCTTTTGGAATGTTCCACTAGACACAGCCAACCCGTATCACGAACCAGAGAAGGCTTTCTACAATGATGAGGCAAAATAATTCATGGGGGTAGGAGGTATGGAGGAACTTTATCCAGATTCCTTTCTATGTCCCACAGGTAGGGGGATGCTTGAGGTGATGTTCTGGAATACAGTGGGGGGACCTGGAAAGGAACCTACGTAGAGCTACAGGAAGACACACAGACGGAGGCACGGGAGGAGACCGTCCCTAAGCGTTCGCACATCACAGCTGCTCTCACGGGGTAGCGCACTCGGGAAGCAGGAGGATCCAGAAGCTGTAGGGTACTGCGGTTTCCTGATCAGGGAAGCTAACTCTCTGGGGGAAAGGGACGCTGGGAACCATCTCAAGGCCTCCTGAGAAGAGTAAGTCGAGAATTTGGTCTGACTGTGATTAATGAAGCGTCTGATGGAAGCCTTCTCCTCCAGGAGAAGAAGGGCGGTGTCCCCAAGAAGGGAGCTCCCACCCAGCTTTGGATGGGCAGGGAAGAATGGAATCAAGGCAGTGTCCCCTGTGGGCTTCACAGTTGCCAATTTCCTACATGCGAGGTTACAAGAATCTACAGAGGGACCTCCGTGTGGTTCAAACATGGGATCTCTATGCCGACACTGGTCATGGGGTGTCAGTGACAATGTAGAGGGGAGTTGAGGCCACGGACTCCCAGACCACAGGGGTCCCCTGCATGTCTAGTGACCATCATATCCTTTCGAAAATAATGGACAAAAAAGACCCAAACCACGCAGCACAGGAGTCTTAGAGCCTACCTGCTTTCTTGCATCAGATAGGCCTTGGCTCTTTCAAGCCAATCGACCTTTTTTTTTTTCTTTAAGATTTTATTTATTTATTCTACAGAGAGAGAGAAGAGAGCACAAGCAGGGGGAGCAGCAGAGGGAGAGGCTGAGCAAGGAGCCTGATGCGGGGCTTGATCCTTGGATCGTGACCTGAACCGAAGGCAGTTGCCCAACCACCTGAGCCCTCCAAGGCACCCCTCAAGCCAATCAATTCTTAAATGAGCACTCCCTTCTTCTTAAGTGGAGATCCTTGCCCTGGTCCTGGGGTTTCCTTCCAGGGAGAGAAGCTCCACGGGTTCTAACTCTCCCACCGCTGCAGGAGGTCCTTCCCCTTGGTGTGTGCAGGAGGCGGCCCTGGTGGGAGGCCGGGCGCTCTCCTGCCCGAGGCCGCCACCCCCCGAATGCTGACCGGGCCCACGGGCTAGCCAGCCTGTGTGACTGCAGAGGTCAGAAGTGCTTGCCCCACTCGGGAGCACCTCCCGGCTCTGCTGTCTCCCTCCCAGAACCCACAGAACCCGTGTCCTGGCTCCTCGCGCCATACTCCACTGAATTATTTTAAGAGTCAGACACGAACACGTGCCCGGACGGATAACGCAGTGAACGCCTGGCGCGCACGTGGCCGTGCAAGGACTGGACGTGGCAGCGAGCCCGTGAGCAGGTGCCGGCCAGACGTGCCCGAGGAGCCACGAAGGCCCGGGCCGCGGTCGGAGCGCCCCAGGTCACGGCCGGGCTGGGAGGAAGAGTGAGCTGGCATCATGGAACTCCGAATTAACCCTGTGTACCCTTCACTTCCGAGGCCGAAGTGATAGTTTAGAGAAAGAAATATCCCAGAAAGTGGGTAACAAGCCACAGCTCGTATTTGTGTAGGGATTCTCAAAAGGAGATTCACCAGGAGGGGAATGAAGAAGCAGGACATCCGTGCGCCACAATTTCCCAGAGCTCCTGTTGCTCCCACGATCCCTTGTGTCGTTCTTGGCTGGTTAACAGGATTTCTTCTGAAGCTAGTTTATATGCATGCACTTTTTAGTGTGAGCACTAAAGTTTTAAACAAATAAAGGCATCTATTACATGTATCACATATGTTATTATATGCTATGTATATGATATATTACATATACATCATTATATATGTACATGTATATAATTAATAATTTCTATTACTATATATGTACATAATTATATTGTATATTATATATTATCGTATATGTCTATAATACACATAATACATATATATTACATGTTATATATTATCTATTATTATGTTATATATTATGATACTCTGTATCATGACATTCTATATATTATATAGAATGTGTATATATCTTATAGTATAATATAGTATAGTATGTATAGGGCTATGATATATGATACAGTAATATATGTTGCATATAATACATTATATATAGTAGTGCACATGGTACAAACACATTGTATATACAACACATTGAATGTGTTGGTTCTGTTGCTATTTTCATTAATATTCCTTTTTGCCTACTTGGATCAAACCATTGTCAACTGAGCCTAATAAGTAAAGTTCTGGCGTGTTTTGATTTCTGGAGTGTCCTGACCACAAAGCATGTCCCCTGAACGAGAGCTGTCCCAGCCTTGCTGGTCCCCAGCCAGTGGCGGCCAGTATGTGCAGCCTGGATGGGCATTAAGCCCACAGCAGGCCACAGGCTGGGGACGTCTGCATCTTACTGGCTTGATTCTGGCCAAGCAAATACTAAAAATGGGTTGGTTCATCATAATTAACTACTCCTCACCATCTCTCACATTATACCTCAGGATTTTAACTCAGAAGCTACCCTATTTAGGATCTAGGTAGAGAAAGTAACATCGTTCAAAATGTATAACGTTACTGATACTGTACCTATTTCACTGTAATCCAGGAAATGAGTCCAGCTTTCCAAGAAGAAACATTTCCTCTGATTCAATTTCACTTGTTTTCTTTTACTAACTTGTTAGAGTACATCTTATTTACAGTTATTCTCTCTTGCAAAATTTACCAAAAACAAACAAACAAAAAAAACAAATCTAGTGTGAAAAATACTCCCCATCAACATCCAGAGTGCTCGCCAACTTGAACCCCGGGGATACACATTTTTTACATAACGGTTTCAACACGATTACTCATTCCAAAAACATGGAGGATTCTTAAACAATCAAAGCCTAAGTTTATCCAAATTTTGAGACCTCTCAGACTTAAGAAATGGTTCTGTAAATCTACAAATCCTTCAGCTTTCCATGAATTTCAATGAGTTAGAAATACTACAAACATAACCTTTCTTTGCAGTATTTTAAGACTTAAATTTAGGTTTGGGTGACCCCAGGAGAAACGAGAGAAAAACATGGGAATTATGACTCACCTGAGAATAGTGTGTATTCTAAGTTCAATTTCTAATACATTAAAACATTGCTAATTTCCTGCTCATCTTTGTCCTCATTCATTTGCTTGGTAAACAATTTTTTAAAAAGACAGCACTAACACCATCAATTTACATATTGACACAGTGGCAATATTCCCACCGAGAGGGAAATACTATGTTTTCCAAGGATTGTATTTGTGTATTTTTCTCTGTGTGTGTGTAGTCAAACATCGAGGCTATGTATTACATATGGATGTAATTTAGGGTTCTGCAAAATTTAAATGCCAAATGGAGGGGTGTCTGGGGGACTCATCAGTTGAGCATCTGACTCTTGATTTCAACTCAGGTCATTATCTCAGGCTCATGAGGTCAGGCACACCCAGCTCTGGGCTCTGTGCTCAGTGCGGAGTCTGCTTAAAATTCTCTCAAGCTGGGATTGGGAGGGAGACAAACCATAAGTGACTCTTAATCTCACAAAACAAACTGAGGGTTGCTGGGGGGAGGGGGGTTGGGAGAAGGGGGGTGGGGTTATGGACACTGGGGAGGGTATGTGCTTTGGTGAGTGCTGTGAAGTGTGTAAACCTGGTGATTCACAGACCTGTACCCCTGGGGATAAAAATATATGTTTATAAAAAATAAAAAATTAAAAAAAATAATTCTCTCTCTCCCCCTGGCCCTTCCCCCTCCTCCTGCACTCTCTCTCTCTCTCTGTGTCTTTCTCTGTGTCTCTAAAATCAGTCAATCAATCTTTAAAAAGAAATGTGTCCAATGGAAATTTTCTAGAAGTTTCTATGTGCAGCTGGATTTATAAGATTAATTTTTTTCAATGTCAATTTCAGCAGCACAGCCAATAATTTTAACACAGGATTAATTTGCAAGACTTAGCATATTGATATCATTCTGTGGGTTATCTTCATATTTAAAGGAAAATGACAAATTCACTGACAATAAACAGTTCTAAATCCAAGAATCCTCACCAGACCAAACTCTAAGGCAAAGCTGCTAATATATCGATCATACACATCCAGATGCCAAACCCTAGGCCACACTGTGACTCATCAACCTGCTGTGCAATTCCTATGTGCACGTTCCAGTGAGGACCTCACCATCCCTTTGTCCTTGATGTCTTTCAAGATGTCCACATTTCTTTAAGAACTGTCCATTAATGCATGTTACTTCTAGTGTTTTCCAAGAAACTTCCAAAGGCAGCAATTTTTAAGAATTTAGTGAAGAACTCTATGTGGACACCAAAGAAATTCTCAAAAGGTTTCATTCAAAGACAAGCCTACGTGTGAAGACTTCCGGATGCGCTTCTGTTTTCAGCGACCCACTCAAGGTCATTATCAGTGACAAGAACACCCACACAGTTTTCCACTGACGAGATGCCATGGAGGTCTGTAATTTTTAGATGTTCAAATAATCCTGAAAAGCTACTGCTTGAAAAGTGTTGAAGGCTAGGAATCGAAAGGATTACCACGGAGACCTTTATCCAATAATCTACAAGTAAGGGAAGGAGAGACGAAGACATCCTAACCAGAAACACACCCCCAGTTGGTCCTAAGAGAGGCTTGGACTCCTCAATGAACATTACGTTCTTTAGCTGTTCTTAAACAGTCTTCTTCCCAGATTTATATGTTTTTTTACATTCCTTGGTGCTCAGAAGCCACACACACCTGCAGTCCAGAGAGAACGCACGTGATAGGATTTGATTAATTCATCAGCATGTGGGGATGGAGGAAGGGGGTTAAATCCCTATGAAAAAGTCAATCAAACCTGTTCGGTAAAATCACTTGTTAAAAATGAGATGTTTTTACGACAGCATAACTGCAGGAGAGGAGCCCTTTAAGTTGGCTCCCGCAGGAGTAACACCGAAGACCGGAGCCTGCCAGTCCTACCTGCTGTGCTCATCTGGACTGTAGAGGCCCGCGGGTCCTACCTGCTGTGCTCATCTGGACTGTAGAGGCAACCGTTCATGGTGTTCACCAAGAAGCTAAACAGACGCCCGAACAGGGACTTGGCCAAGAGATCCCGGTAAAATTCAGCCATCTCCACAGTATGTCGCCGTATGATGGTGTCCCCTGCAGCCACAGAAAGGAGAGAAGGGAGGTCACGGCTCCCGCCACGTAGAAGCAGACGAGACCGCGCACAGCCACTCTATCCCTTCTCCATCCCCTACACCAGAAGATGTCACAGTGATACGACAAGGCTGAGAAATGAGGTCTCTGCCAGTTGTTCCTTAAAATGTTTCCCAAAGGGACGGCCACAAATGCTGAAGTCCTACTTGCTCCCGACACGGAGCCCAGCTTTGGATCTCGAGGCAGGCAGTATAATTTCTTCTCCATTAGGGAATCAGCCAGGGGCGGGGGTGCCCTCTTATCTAGCTTTCCGGTAGCCGCTCACTGGTTTGAATAGAATTGTCCCCAAGGCCCTCAAAAACCTGGTCACCTAAAAAATTAGTCATATTTTAAATATTTTCAGAGACATGGTCTAGCTAACCAAGATGGGAGTGTGGAGTTTGGAACAGGTTGAGACCTTCAGGTAGAAATGTTTACGTCATTCTCTAAGAGATGGTGACTAAAATTTTGAGTGATAAGGTTTTTACAAAAGACGAGAGAAGAAACCAGGGGAGGGGGGAAACAAGTGTGGAAGATTTGGAGCTGAGCCTGTGATCGTTCTGTTGCTAGAGACAGAGAGGAGAGGGGGGTCTAGCACTCATACTGTGTCCCATGGCCAGCCGGCAAACCTGGGCCATGCGGCCGAGCAGGGGGTTAAGTAGTTGACAATGTCCATGTGAAGTAACGGTTGCATGAGCGTCGGCAGCACAGGAGAGCTCCTTCTGAGATAGTCAGATTTAAAAAAAAAAAAAAATCAGCAGATAAGGAAGACTCAGAGACCTACAAGTTCAAGGCCATGGAGATCAACAGACAAGGTGACCATGAACACAGGTGTGCCATTCATGACATTATAGAATTAAGGGCTCCAGAGTCCCATGATTGAGGGTGCCGGGCGCTGACATGCTGGGTGACTAAGGACACGAGGACGGTGTAAGCAGAAAAACGCGCATAAAGGGAATTCTAGATATTAATGGTGAGTTCAAGTTTTTCTTTAAAAAGTCATGAGGCATGATGATTTCGGAGAAGTTCAAGAAATGAAATAATTAGATGCAAGGGCTGGTGGGAAGATGGTCCAGAATAAGGCATAAGAGTGAGGCTGGCCTGAACGTGAAGGGCGTGCAGGGTCAGCCTAAAGGCGAGGCTTACTCCGAAAGAGGAGGAAGCATCTTTGAAAGGCTGTGGTCCACAGAGGAACGTCACATTTGCAGAATGTGATTCAGAAGGACTATTCCCGAGGCAGTGCAGAAGGGACACGACCTGAGATGAGGCCAGATAAAGACTCAAGAGGAGGTCGTTCCGAGACGGAGGGAAGAAGGATGCCTTAAGACGTGGAGGCGAAACGGAGAGAAGGCAGTGAGAACCAGAGCGAGCCGGGGAGGAGAGCCGACGTGTGTCTGGTCTGCGCCCGGAGGAGGAGGAGGCGGCGGCATCGAAATGACTTTTGCACCACCGCCTGGATGATGCGGAGACTTGAAACGTTCTGGAACATGGAGGGGAACCTTCTGGAGCTGGGGGCAGGAATGATCAGCCACGCCCCTAAGCATCTGCCGGTAGGGAAGAGAAGCAGCAGGTCGGACAGTGGTGATTTCGAGAAAACAGATCAGAGAGAGGCTGAGTTCTCAAACTTTCACTAAGAGGGAGGTTGCTAGGGCAGCGGTTTCAGTCCGTATCTCATCAAGACACGGTTTCCGCTGCGGCGCGCGTGGGAAAATCACTCTGCGTGCCCACGGCAGGAAGACGGATGCGCGTGGTGTGTGGAGAGTCACGGCGGGAGGCAGACAGCACGAGAGTCTAGTTCCAAACACGCCCCTGCTAGTGGCCTGATGGGCAAAGTTAGTCTCTTGGAGGCTTCATCCTCTCATCTGTTAAAAAGAAAACGTGATGCCCACTTCCTAGGGATCTGTGAGAATGTTAAAATTCCAGCATTTCTCGCACTTGGCACAGTGCCTGTCCTCTCCAGAGTGACCAAGAAATGGCAGCTCCTCTTCCGAATCACGCCCTAGAGGAGAGAGGGTGCGCCTCGCTGACGGGGGCACAGGCACACACGGATGGTTCCAATTACTTAACTGAGTACATCCTCTCGGACTGAAGGCCTGATTGGCCTCAAATGACCGATGAGCGAGAGAAGGTGACTAGTTCATCAACACGGTCTCTCCAGACCTCTGAGGGTTCCAACACAGTCCCAGCAAGTGACCCGACGGGCTCCTGATGCTTCTCTCGCTCGGCATGCAGCTCACAGAAACAGTTCCACGGGGTGGGGAAAGGCAGGTTGCGTTTGCTCTCCGTGTCTCGGAGAAGACCACACACTACCCAAAGGTCAACATCAGAGCAGAGTAACACTTACCTTTCAGATACTGGATGTCGGTGGTTAGAGCAGACAGCAATTCATCGGTTGAAACTTGCAACAATCCAGCCACTAAAGGTAAAGCAGCATTGAAAGCACAGGTCAGTATGTATTTTTGGATGGCGAGGGCATTCCACATTATGGTTATTACTTGCAAGTTTATGGCACAGACCCATCAGGAACTGTGCTGATTCCAGGACTCCGAACGAGCGCTCTAATTACCAAAGTGAATTGGAGACACCGCTTCTGGGAGGGACAGCGCTAGCGGGCTCGTGGGCTCCTGCCTGAGATCTGCACGTGTCTTCCCTCCCTGCCCTCGCAGACAGCCCTGGATGCTCTTCCCGGCCCCCCGTTGAACTACGTGGATAGGAGGTGAAGACGGCACGCTCGTTGACAATCTGTGGCTTGACAGTATTTTGAAAAAATCTGGGAGTGACTAACAAGGCAACTTCAGAGGGGAGAGAGAGGCTCTTGGCAAGACCTTTGAAAGGAAGTAATTATATTGTTTAAACTGCTGGGCTAATAGCACAGCCCCCAATACACGGGTGGCAGGGTGGGCCGAGGGTATCCAGCACAACATAAATAAACCCAAGTACCCGCCTAAGAACCGACTCGGTCAGTGTGGGAAGCACGAGAACATCACGTACTACGTACTGCTATTCATCTCCCAAACCATTTGTAAGAGAGAAGAACAAAGTGGATACAGCTCTTCCATTATTATTTTTGTTATTATGAACATATTTTTTTACCCTTCTGAATTCTACTCTGCAGAAAGGGCGCCCTCCCCAGGGCTTTTCTGTACTCTGTCTCCATCTACCGGCAGGTCTGCAAAGCTGCACACCCGCGAGGTTGATGGAAGCTCTGTTCTACTGACCTTGTTCCAGAAGCTGGAGGTCAGAGACAAATGCAGAGTTGGCCTCGGTCAGAGCCGTGAATCGAATGTCTCCAATGTGTAATATTGCCGCCAGGATCACAAACAGATTCTCTACCTCCTGCGCGTTTTACAAAGACAGAAAACAAGCAGAATTGCTTAGCCGAAAGATGAAAAGGCAAATCCTCTAAAAACCTAATAGCTTAAAAAAAAATTGATGCAGGCCCTGTTGGTGGGGCTGTGATGACTTTTCAGATCTGGAGTGTCTGGTCAGAGGACGGCCCATCTCCAGCTGGAAAACAAAATCACTCGAGTGCATATTTCCTCTAATCAATGTCTCTGCTCCTTTAAAGAGGGAGAGGAAGTGACTCTCTGACATAAACGGACAGTTTCTAGATAAATCTCGCCCTGAGACATGAATCACTTCGCCCTGATGGGCCGCACGCGTCTTCCTGGGCCTGGCACGGGGCCCCACGCTGAGGCTGCGCCCCCAGAGGCCTTGGGCGCCGATGTCCATCTCCCTGTGCTGTCCCATCTGAGCTAAACTGCTGGTGTGATTATAGGACTTCTCACTTCTGCCGGGAAATTCAGGAAGGCATGATACAAACATCTATGCCTAGATTAAAAAATGCTAATTGTTTTTTAAGGTATTTTAAGGAAAAGAGAAAGAAATGGGTGTTGGCAAGAGCTATCTTTGAGCAGAACGGAGAAGGAAATAAGACACTGTCTGCTGCAGAAGGAGATCTGAGAATCTGGAACTCTGCAGAAAGAGAGAAACCAGACCTTAAATTTGGATTATGGACAGTCATTTTGTGGCGACAATGAAAAATCAAGAAAAAGCTGGAGCCGAGAAACACTTCTCTAGAACAATCTTTTAGTATCATGACATTATGAGTGACACTGGTTAAGCTCCATGCTGGGCAAGTGACATAATCTTTTAAATTCTCATTTCCCTAGCCTTTAATTTTTGAAATAAAAAGCTGCTGCCTGTGACAATTTACTAAAAGCAACTCATACTTTGCTTTATAAATATATAAGTGGGGTGATGTAACTCTGACTCCCCTCTAGAACTTCTAGTTCTCACCACAAAGTATAATTCTATTTTCTTCAAAATGAGAATGCTGACAAGGACAGTCTCTAAGTAATGTTTAGGTCTAATACTCTAGGACTGTGGCATTACTTACAAACGGTTTTGGTACCCTGCCAACGTCAGGTTATGGTTTCAAATTTTAGTCAGTTATGTTGCTTTGAATAACCGTTTCCTCCTCACGCTCCCTGACAACGGCTCTCCCCCCTTTGTAATAAATAGTCACTCCTCAGTAGATTTTTCCAGTGCTCCGTGACACAGGCACTCTAGGGACAGGGTCACGAAGAAGGCTTTGTTGGGACCTTAAGGATCTGAGAGCTTAGCCGTGGAGACAGAGTAAGACCACCAGCCACACTACGAATCACAGCTGAATACTGTGCCCTGTGAGATGAGGGCTGCCGCCCTGTGTCCGTGGAGAGAGAGTGACGGTCGCCGCCGTCCCACTGGACACAGGTAGAAGCTCCTTGATGAGCAAGTCTTCTTCGAGGGCCTCCCCAGCCCAGAAACACCTTGCTTCTAGTCTTCCTGGACATGAGCCATCCCTCCTAAGTGCACTGAAATGTCCCCACAGCCATCAACCTCAAGCATCACAGTGAAAGGATTACCTTCATGTCTTTTGTTAAAATGCACTTATTTCTTTTACCAGAAGGGTTGTTCGATTCTCTTATTAGCTACCTTAGGGGGAAAGCGTATTTTGGTGGCCCTGCCTTTGAGAATCAATCATGGATTTTTAAAGCCCTGTTTCCAGGCAACGGGTACTTTGGTAGAATGATTCCTTACCCGTCTCTATATCCCAGTTTCCTAGAAGGAAGCAGAAATTTTAGGCACAGAAGAAGGGGGAAAAAAATAACAAAAAAGTACAACAGTTGCAAACGCAAGGACAGAAAAGTGCAATTGGCCGGGACTCACTTAAAGACAGAAATGTGGAGATCGGATCATCAGAGAGAGAGAGAGAGAGAGAAAATAAGATAGCATGTGACTGCACGGCCCTAGAACTCCCATCTCCGAATGGGCTGAGGGGAAGTGCCCAGAGCTGTTTCATGGTTTCATGTAGGCTGAGCCCCGATCTCCCCAGCCTTTCCACACCTTGCAGCCCCGTGCGTGGTATCTATGTGGGCTAGGGAAAAATAAAAAATAAAAACAAAGACCCAAATCCATCAACTGACTGTAAGAAAAGGAAGATCTGTAAATCTATGGCTACATCTGGGTTGCTAAGCTACTGGCATTCCAAAGGTACCGGGAAAAGCCGCTGTGTGAGGGGAAGAGAAATCTGAGGGGTGGTGAGGGGTCTCCGCACTCAGCTCATTTCAGATCTCTGGCCCACTAAACCTATGCTGATTCATTAACCACTGAGCTCACGAGGCTACCTAAATTTAAATTAGTTAAAACTAAAATACCCTAAACTTAAAAGTCCACGCCCATATTCACACTTGCCACATTGTAAGTGCCTGGTCTATCATGGACCTACCTAGGTCCAGAACATTCCCATGATTATAGAAACTTCTACTGCAGAGGAGTGGTTTAAACATTTTAAATTGCATTTTTCTACCTCATGATGCCTGTTGGTATTTGGTAATTCTTTAAGCACATGTTATGTTGCACAGAAAGATACTGTAATAAGTCATCAGTTTGCTTTTCAAAGTGATTCTTGGCTGCCAACCGTTCCCTTAGATTCGCCAGTTTTCTCTGGAGTCGGTCACTGCACGGTTTTTCACCTGTTTGCTCACACGGTTCATTTGGGGAAAGGTCTCCTGGATCGCCCCCTTGAACAGAGATGTCCCCTCTCTGGTCACTGTTTGTCCTCGTGGGACCCACACCCCCGGGCACCATGTCTCCCATGGGAACGAAAACTCTAGGAGGCAGACACTGTGAGGCTTATTCTTGGCCAAATCACGAGTATTCCCACCCATATCCGAAATATGATAGGGACTCGGTCAATGCCGTTGAATGAATAACTTCTGTACGTTAGTAGAAGGTTGGTTTTCTCAGTGGAATATTTACAGTGTGACTCACCAAGTGACTGAAGCCAATGACATTCAGGGCTTGTTTCAAAAGAGTGAATTTCTCCCTGTTCAGAGAAAGCTCTGCTGTTGAGACATCTTCTGGTCGGGTCTGGTTCAAATACCTGTGAGGACAGAAAGCAGACAGCTTCATGGCTTGGCCTGCGGTCAAGCTCTGGCAGTGGAGTCACTTCCGCCATCTATGGTCTCTGGAATAATAGCATCACCTGGACACTGCGTACCCTGTGTTTACAAGGCTTTGATACATAATAGCATATGATGTTTCAGGAAGGAAGAAAAAAAGAGTTCTTGTTGTACCAGAACCTAATGACCCTGTTTCACTTGGTTCTCACCTGAGCTGTACCCTTCCTTCCTAAAGGAGAAGGTCACAGAAGTTTTAGGTAGTTCACGTAGGAATCTGCTGGGTCCTGTCCTATGCTTTGTAATTAATACTTTTATTAAAGATTTGTAGTTTAGATTAATTTATTATTTCTTCTTGTCCATATCCCTTAATTATGCGACGGTTGATTAATCTGTTGATTTATTCCTCTTGTGCAAAAATCACATGGGAATCACTTCCCAAACATAGAGTACTAGCAGCTGAGGTTATAAAGACACAGGCTCATCGCACAAATGTAGATCGGGGAAGTTGGAGAGCAGAGATGGACGAGAGGGGAGGGCAGAGATACTCAGGGAGGGAACCAAACCCAGAATGGGTGATGAGAAAAACCTGTGAGACAGGACAAGGCTTCCCTTCCAAGAGCAGACACCTGAATAAGAAATTCTCCAAGCAAATCCAGGACGTAAGGGTGCCCCAGAAGACTCAGCAGCATACACAAGGACGCACGACCTTGACCATGCATGATGTACACAGGGACACAGGTATTTCAGCAAAACTGGAGACTACAGTGAGGGAAGCCAAACTTGATGAGGCTGGAGATGTAGTCAGAGTTTCGTTTCTCTTGCAAAAGAGCTTCCGTTATGTCTTAGAAACAACAGGTAATCCCAAGGGTCTTGAAAAAAAGAAAGGGCAGGATCAGACCGGTGTGTGAAAAAGAGTATTCTGAGAAGCCAGTGAAAGATTCCTTGGAACAGGCAGGGTACTCAGGGCTGGGGGAGCCAGTGAGGCCAGCAGTGGTTAAGAAAAGAAGAGGGATGGGGGTGCCATGGAGGCAGACGTGGCAGGATGAAGGGACAGACCAGATGGAGACGAAGAAGGAAGAGAATCGATGATGCTTTTTGAAGTGACATCTCAGGGATCAGACGGCAGAGTGGGCTCATGCCACCACAGCCTTTCCAGGAGGAGGGGTGTGTGCTTGAGAGAGAAATCTTCTCTTTGTATTAGCCATGTTGACTACTCGAGGAGTTTGAGTAGAATTCCAAAAAATAATTGGCTGGAAGGACCTGAAATTCAGAAAACCCTAGAAAACAAGATCTGGAAGTCATCAACGTGCAGATGACGAAACCCATGTGACCGGGTGAGCTCACCCCAAGACAGACGCTCAGGTTCTAGGGCTGAAGAAAGAACTGAATGTTCAGGAAGGGAGGAGGAACATCACAATAAGCCAGAGTCATCAAAACAAAAGGCTAACAGTTTTTTAGGACTGTCCGATGGGGACAGAAGAGAGACAACAGAAAAATGGAAATGCGTGGTGTTGTGGGGAGGACACGGATGGGTTGGTGTGGAGCAGGTGGGGCTGTGAGCAGGTGTCTCCTCCCTCAGCCCCTGCTCCCAAGCCTACAAGTGACACAGCCAGCCCCTGGGGTGGGGACCAAGAGGGTCTTTGGGACAGTCACATGCTGAGTTGGAAGCACACGGAGCCGGGATAAAGGCTGACAGGAAGGAAGCTGTGGCGTTTCCGAGGAGCAGAAAGTCACGAGGAGGGGCGAGGGGTACAGTGGAGGGTGTACCTTGCACTGCAGGAGGGACACGGCCTCTCGGACCTGCCGGGGAAGGTGACAAATACGGTCTGGAGGCGACCAGTATCTCAAAGCAGGCACTCTGAGGCTAATGTGCTTCCAGGGGTCAGAAGTTGGATTACGAGTTGGGGGATGGGCAGTGGAACCAAAGGAAACGGTCAAGGTCAGCAATATCAATCGAACCTGGGTCATGGTGGTCATTCTGCCTAAAATTTACCAAATCTTAGTGACTCAAATGTCTTACAGGTAGGAAATCACAACCTCTCTCAGCTCTCCTGCTTCCCACAGGAGTCTTCCCGCCTCCCTGACGCCACCTTTCCTTCCCCACTTACTTGCAGCCCGTTGCCTGGTCTGTATCCCAGCAAGAGACATCACCAAACCCCTTGCAAAGGACAAGGGGCTCCTCTGAACATCCCAGAGTCACATGGGCAAAATACCAGTTTCTTTCACAATAATAAAAAGTCCTCAATTAAGAAGCCCTTAACTGATTGGCCATTTCAAACAGTTCAGCATCCCCATCCCCCATGTCTTGTGTCCTTATGGCAGAGAATTTCCAGCAGCTGAGACCTGTGGCACGCAGCCACGAGAACCGGCATTGTGGCTTCCGTTACATTCCGGAGGGAGGAAACCATGTGGCATTAACCCTAGTGGTTGCAGGCGGAATTGTTAAGTATGCAATGGTCCAGGGGACACCCACGCACAATCGAGACTTTCAGAGACTAGTTTGCCTGATGGAGGAACGATGTTTGAAAATTGGCTGCATTTTCCTCTGTGGCCAGAAAACTTCTTGGCCTGAAAGTGCCCCCCACTCCGCCAAATAGAACTCAATGTCTTCCATGTAAATTTAAACTTTCTCTCACTATTCAATAATGTTTAAAATGATCACTAGAAGTATGGTTCTTCGCTATCTGCAAAATTTCATCCTAAAATGGAAAGGACAGTATCAGGAAAAAAAAAAAAAAATTGAAAGTTTGTTTTTTGGAGATTGAAAGAACTCACTTTCCTTTTGACATTATTTATTAATGAAACCACACACAAGGACAGGGAAATACTTGAAAAATATGCCCAGAAAATATTACAACCAGGAATCTGGAGACTTGGAGTTAGGTCTGATTTGACCCTTATTGATGACATTTTAAGCCTTTACTTTCTTATCTATAAAATGGAGTTTAAGTAGTTTAAAAAATTGACTAAAAACATTCTCCACTTCTAGTTCACAATGGTTTTATGAGAATGAAATAAGACACAGTATGGGGTATGGTTTCTATACCCCCACTGCAGGGAGCATGGAGAGTAGGGTTCCTGGAAATACTGTATCTCGTACATATGGGCAGTTTTAGTCAGCGTGCTCTATCATTAATGAAGCTCTTAATCAAATAAGTAATTCAAATAAGGAACATTTTGAGAAATTGTAACAAATGTTATTGGCAGTACAGACAATTTTATACTATAAAATATGTTTTTCTGTTCTTCTACAGATAAAATAGATGAAAGGAATAGATTGTGGTTCTCACTTCTTGGTGCTTTTTTTAGTTTTCTAAACTAAGCAGAATGCAAGGTTAATGACCACATGTGCAATATTATCATGGTATTTCCAGATGTTTCCAACACTTGGAAAGAGCTCCCGACGGTGGTGGGTTATGGGTGACCGACGCTCCTGGGGAAGCCGTACCCCACCGAACTCCTCCCATCATCTCAACACAGTGGCTGAGAACCACCAGAGACGAATTTGTACAAGTGTTTCATCCGACTGTTTCCTACTTATCACCTAACAATTAATGGTCCCACAATTCCCAGTACTGAAATCTCAGAACTCAATGTGTTTCACAGAGCCTCTTTTATGACTCAAAAGAATACACTGACTACTCAGATAATCTTTTTTTTTTTTTTTTTTTTAATCCTCTAACTCGTACATAACTTGAAACAGTAATGTTTGGCAACACACACATATCACAAAGTCCTGTGTCAGAAGCATCCGATATTATCATTTGTTAAACCAAGAATCTTTGCTATTTTTTTTTTTTTTTTGAAGGCTTGGCAAATGGAGGGAATGTCCCAGACGAAACTTCTACCAGGGAGCAGAAGAGGAACATGTGGGCTACATAATGTTAAAAACTATAGATGGATTAATCCTGTTCCACTAATTCTACTTGAAGGGAAACGCAGTGGGTACTAATCATTCTTGACTGTATCTTTTAGAAGCACTGCTTCCATTCATCGTCACGTTGACCTTGAAGAAAGGACCTATCAGTGCACCCACGTAAGGTCTAAGGGAGCTGAAGTTTCTGGAATGCCTCCCAGCTGTAAGTGGTGACCAACACACACCTGGTCTGGAGCCCCCAGGGCTCCCCGAGCTCAGTTACAAGTTTCCTGCAGGGAAGACCAGCCCTAAGCGTGTACTGTGGGCCAGACACGGAGTAGCTCCCAGCTCAGGGGAGCACCTGGGAAGTGCTGCTGGGTTCATGCTGCCTCTGTGTAGGGGTCTCTGCTCCTGTGGGGAGGCCTCCAGGGACCAGCCAGGCTGAAGCATCTTTGATGTTACAATGGAATTCAGGGGTGGTGAAAATCAAAGGGAAAGCCATTGCATTGGGTCGTGAGGTAAGGTAAGGAATTGTGATGGTCTAGGTCAGAGAGACCCAAATATACATCTTAACCCCAAATTCACACCACACTACTAAGACAGGCTTAGCATGAGTGAGTAAAATCCCAAGGATTCAATTGCTACAAACAGTAATCTGATCAAAGGCAATATGTAAATTTAGGCTACAGTAATGGTAAATTTATAGATACTGCCATTGTCATCAATGGCCCATCATTATAAATATTAGATTTTAATTAAAATTTGCTACATAATAGGGTTTTTACATAAATCCAAATTTGCAATGAGAACCTAGAAGGAAGCATGTTTCAGTGCAACGTCAGAAAGTATTTTCTAATAAACAAACTTCCTAGACAGCCATGTACTGCCTCTGAGGTTGTAAGATCCCTGCCGTTAGGAGGTCAGTCGAGGCTCTGTACCCATCTCACTGGGTTTGCTGAACAAGAAATTCCAGGATCAGAGTTAGGTTGTGTTAGACGACCTTTATTGCTGCTGCATGGCAATATTCATGCTCTAAGCTACGTCACTGTAGTAAGATGTGTCTTCTCAGCAAGAAATGCCCAAGTGTGTGATTCAACTCTTTCTGCTTCTACTCCGGGCACGCCGTGCAGACACACACGTGCCTGGGCCTAAGCCGTATTTAACTTGACCTCATGAAACGTCATCAGTACATATTAAATCTCCGTAGTCATAACAACACATTCGCTCTCAATCGGACTGCTGTTTACAGTCCTATCAAGAAGCAAATAATCTGCACTGAAGTAAATTAAACGAGCCAAAGTCAGAGGTTTGTTTCAATACAAATCTTGACTGAGTCTAACTGCATGCTGGTCCCTCTGGTCCATGGTGGAGGGAAGATGTGGCAGGAGATATCCCAGGAGGAAGACAAGTATATCCTTGTGTTTATCATGAGCTTAAATCTGGATTATTTATAAATCCATTGTCTGTGAAACAGGTAAGGACAAGATGATTTAGGAGGTCAGTTATATCCAAAGGTAGAAAATAAAGTTCTATGTCAGGAAAGTTATGTCCATCCTGATTTCTGGAAACAGTAGAAATATTCCAGGAGCAGATCCAAGTCCCCACATTATTCTGAAGACGCACTGGAGATTGTGCTCTTCTTCCTCCAAGAAGGTGAGTCTTGACTAAAAGCTCTTGGGTTTCATTAACTCAGGACAAAAACACTGGAAATTAGGGAGTCCAATTTTGTAGAAGCTTTGATAACACTGCTATCAGCTATATAAAGTTATATTTTTAAAGAGTAAAGATTCTCGATGGTAAGTGTTGGCTGAATTGGTCACCAAGAGGAGATTTGCTAAATATTACTCCTCAGTCGACCTTGTCTCAACCAGTTCATAATGTCCCTGTTCATTTCTTCTCACCAAATATTGAGCATCGTCAATCCCTCTTGAGGCAAATTCTAGGAAAAGTAACAGATTTCTAGGTTCCTAAATTGATGAGTCACTCCAAAGTCCTAACTGATGTGAAATGCATCACTTAATAATGTTTCCACTAAACTGGTATTTAAAAACAGGGGCAGATCCATGGGCTTGGGATAAAAAGCCAACCAACCCCAGGCTTCGTCTTCACAGAGCTCAGCATCCAGACCCCAGCACCATCGCACGTTCTGTAACTCTAATGACTGACGTGTGGGTTTACTGTCCCTTGGGTAACTCTGAATTATGAAGCTGTGCTATTTTCTCTCTCTCTCCACGGGTGATTTCAAAAAGTTTCCAGAAACCCAAGTGGAAAGACCGAGAGATGGGTGGCTGACTGGAGGAACGTTTCTTCTTCTTCCCCTTCTTCTTTCTGTTCCATGTTCTCCAGTTTTCCAAGAATCAATGACTATTATGTATCACCAGGAAAAAAATGTCTACACGACTATGAATTTCAGTGTGTTGTGGGTCTCAGCAACTTGTTTCATTTTATTGCTGAGCAGCGTTCCCCAGGCAGAAGGTACCACAGTTTGTCCCACCATGTGGGCACTGGAGGAACATCTAGGTTGTTTCCCCTTTGGGACTAGTATGAATAAAGTTGCCACAAGCATTCGCACGCAGGTCTGTGGGTCAACGGACGTCTTTGTTTTCCTAGGACAAATGCCGAGGAGTGCAAGAGCTCTGTCCTATGGAGCTTTGCCTTTAGATTTCTATAGAAAACGGTCGACGGCATCCCCCTGACATGAGGGCTGGTTATTCGAGGTTGTGGTGAAATGATCTGACTATCAAATACAAACAATGACTGTTTGCAAAAAAATGCTCCACTGTGGAATTTCAAGGGCCTGTGTCCCCTCCAGGTGCCAGTGGTGCCTGTCTCCCAGTGGCCCCAGGAACATTAAAATAACAGACAGACAACTTGCAAATGAATCCATTCTGGAGATGAAAGGGACAGCACGGTGAATCCGGTCAACATGTCTTCAAAACATCACAGTTGCTAAGAGACTGGATGCTTGTTGTTCTCACCATAAAAAAAGAAATAATAATTATGCACCAGGAGACAACAAACCAACATGTCATACACCTTCGGCTTAGCCCAATGTTATATGTCCATTACATCCCGACACACAATTAAAGAACAAACAAAAATCAGCTTCCCTGCCTGTGCTCGCTGGGCACACCATTCACCAGACTCAAACCAACCGTGTGCCCAGGACACACCGGGAACCAAGGCTCGAACACAAAGAAAAGACATTACTAATTAAAGCCTCGTGCGTAGCCCATTCACCAAGTCAGACGCTCACAGACTAAAAACATGACGCATCTAGCAGGGTTCTGCCTGCCCCTTATAAATACAGAAGAACAATGTCTTCTCTATTGTGGGCAAAGCTGCCTTCTACTTGGGGATGTTTAATATGTAAACAGAAACCAGATAAGGCAAAAGCAAACAGTTGGCATCAACACAGAGAGCGCTGTTTACTAGTTTACTGAGGAACGTGGTTAACTGGTCTCCTTCTTGCCCAGCCGCCCCCACCTTGCCCCTAAAAAGGAAATTCTTTTCTTCATTATTTTTAAACCCTCTGGAAAGTATTAACGCATTTTAAATCCCCCCCAGCGGGATATGAATAAGGTTTTTATTATCCACAGGTTTGGATACATAAATCTCCACCAATGAAAATATTAATATATTAGCTGCAAACTATTTTGTTTGGAAAGAGGAAAACCCTGCCAGTGGTCTTCAGGAAAAAAACAGAATCCATTTAATAAATTATGCATTCAGAAAGACTTTGGGTCTTGTGACATTCCCAGAATAGTTTGTCCATATTTTTTTCATTAGTCAGAATATTTCTTCAAAACATCTGGTGAAACAAATTCTAAACTCTTACCATCCTTCAGATAGGGAGTGCTCACGGTCAGCTAACTGGTTTCCAAGAGCTGGGAGAGGAGGTCCAAGAACGCAGTGGGTGCATCTTAGCACAAAGACCGAGAGCCAGTGTCTGGGGGCCTGAACCCCAGTCTGCAACCAGGCCCCGAGCCCTGTGTCCAGCATGGGGACCCCTCTCCTCCCAGAGGAAGGGGCCCCTTCCCTTTCTTTTCACAGAGGTATGCCCAGAGAACAATCTGTATTTCAATGAGTGCAATGGGGAGGGAGAGAAGTTTTTGCTCAGAATGTGTGGCTCGGTCTGGCCGTCACGCACCTGTCTAAGAAGCCACGGTCAGAGGGGCTATATTTGCAGGGGTGAAGGAAGAGCTCACAGTACTTCATCCCGAGTCACCCCCAGCCCAGCCCCAGCTCTGTGCACAGGGAGAGACGGTACACAGATAGAGATAAATACATACATATCCCCGGGCAAGGCTGAACAGGTACCGAAATCCTCCCTGGGGAAGGGTCCCTTGGGTAACTTTGAATTATGACGCTGTGCTATTTTCTCTCTCTCTCCACGGGTGAGCGTTGTGCAAGGTCATGTCCCTAACGCTGTTGTGAAGGACTTCATCACTCCCTGAGGTTTAAATCCTGGGTAGGCACCTGCACTGGAACCCTTGTAGTAGGTAAACACCACAGAAATTGCGATGTAGACCCAGAACCATCTACCACCGCGAACATCTGGGGAGCGGGCCTCCTGCTCTTCTCTGGGACCGCCCGTGGGCTCAGGAACTCACCCCAAGTGTCTCGGCAGGGCTCACTTGGTCGTCCTAAAAGGGACTTCAACGTCCGTGTCAAATGACGGATTTCTATGACGCGCATGACTTCACTCTTTCCATCTGACGGAGAGAACATTCCAGCGGCTGCACTTGCTTCTCCTCCTACACCGCGTGGAGCAGCCCCGAGCCGGCTCCGTTCTTCACCCACCGTGAACCCAAGAGGGGACCTTCCTGCAGGTTCCCCGCAGCCTCAGCGGACTCAGCATCTCAGCGGAGAACCAGGGCCTGTTCAGTCTCCCCCAGAGCACTGCGGGAGCCGGGTCTCTGGAAACCCGTTCCTGCCCACCTCCAAACTAGTCCCTGTGACATTCTCTTTTCGGAAGGTGGATCTGGTGAACTCACTTCTCAGGTCCTAAACCCTTTGATCCTAACTGCCCGGTGTGGTTCATCACAGCCCCGCACACCAGGGGCCAAGTGTTCTGTTCCTCTAGCCTCTCTGAGTCCTCCGAGCCCATGCTGCACAGAACTTCCCTTGGTCCCCCAGACAGACCTCACTCTCGTCCACCTCTGGGCCATCACTCCCCTTGCTTTCTCCACTGGGAGCATAACCCACACATACCCAAGCCCTGTGGAACATTCTGGATAAGTTCCATTGTTCCCTACAGCCCACTTTCTCTGGGATGTCCTGTGCACGAATTCCCCCAAGCAGTGCATTTCCTCCACAACAGTGTTTTTATCGACTCGATGCAAATCGCCTGGCCACGATCCCCAGGAAAAAGCAAGGCCAGCCGTGACAAGTAGGTGTCATTCTGGAGTGAAGAAAATGAGCGTGTGTGTGCACACGCCTCTATCAGATCAATCTTCCCCAGACGTACCGCCCTCATGTCCGTGCTCGACTCATAAACATTTCGCCTACATCATAAATTCTCTTCCCTGTTTTCCGACACTCTTCCCAACACGGGCAAGTCTCTTCCCCATCAGAACATTCTTAGTTTGCTGTATTTGCACACACGGTCCTGCCCTCTCCCGCTGCACTTGGCCACCATGTGATTCAGTATGGACCTACCCTGCTCTGTCACTTTCTCACCAGGATTCTTTTCCTGACCAGCCAGACCCAGGGACCAGGCCAGAAGCAGGTCTCCTGTCCAGCTTGTGGAGTGGAGATCCAAGGACTTCTCAGCCACCATACCCGTGGGAGCCAATTCTGTATACGCACACGTACATTTATATCTGGGTCCGTATATCTCTATCCCTCCTATTGGTTTTCTCTCGAGAATCCTAAACAATACACTCTGTTCCTCCACTTTATCCTTTCACACATTATAAATATTTACTGTTCTTATTCGACATATAGACATTCAATGTAACCCATGTGATTGTTCTTGGAAAGAGAGCATGTCTTCCAGGCTCTCATGGATTCCCACAGAATCTAAGCCATTACTGAGCGTGCGGCAGGTTTTATAAACACCCAAAAAGCTTCCACATGCATCTCAAAGTTTCCGTATGCACCCAGTCAGTTCCATGGAGCGCTGGGCGGTTCTCAACAGACCTGGAAGGTGTCAAGGCGTGGCTGGTTGGTTTGGAAGTAGTGAGCACAAGCTCTACTCGTTCAAAGACTGGCGGAAGTAAATCAGAGGTCGATGTCATAAAAATCAGTCATTTTTTGGCAAAGTAAACCATAACCCATAAATACTACAGTGAGGAATTCAGTGAGGAAATGTTGGTATGAGGGACAAACATGCGGTGACTTATCAGAGGTATAAACCTGCCCTACGTCTTTGCAGAAGTCATAGGAAAGAAGCAGGACAATATGGAAGGAGACAGGATTGAGGAATTAATAAAACAGCTTCAAAAAATAAATATGAGGGCGCCTGGGTGGCTCGGTGGGTTAAGCCGCTGCCTTCGGCTCAGGTCATGATCTCGGGGTCCTGGGATCGAGTCCCGCATTGGGCTCTCTGCTCAGTGGGGAGCCTGCTTCCTCCTCTCTCTCTCTCTGCCTACTTGTGATCTCTCTCTGTCAAATAAATAAATAAAATCTTTTTTAAAAAAATAATAAATAAATAAATATGAATAGTTCACTTAATTAGTTTCACGGCCTTTCCTGAGAAGATAATTAGTCAGATGGTAAACTGAACCTTTGGCAAAAACTTGGCCTGTCCACACCCTCTGCAAAGACACACACCCCGGGAACAAAAGTTCAAGGCCCAGCATCCTGACAGCACCCAAAATGATGCAAAAATGTGTCCATCATGTGAACAAGACACATCAGCACCTCCATTTCAAGAAATGGTGATTTTTATAGAGAACTTGAGATGAGTAAAATAAAAATGTATTATATGATTTTTAAAAGATTTTAAAAATAAATTAAGGAAAATCTCCCTGCAACCGCAAGTAATGCAGATTGTCCCTCATCAAGTAATCTAGCCCAAGACCAGGTATCCGACGAGATGTGTCAGAAATGGAGCCTAAGACCTGGTTATTTCAGGGTATGTTCATAAATTAGAGTAAATACCTCATTTCTCCTTTTGCTAAATATCAGTTCTCATTTAAAACCTGAATAAAATGATTATGCTAGCACATACAAGAATACTTCTTTGCCCATAGTGGATCCGGATGAAATCAAGAAGAGAGAGATGGGACATGCGGACGTGCGGATGTGTGGGCTCTACGTCAACACCGTCTCTACCGCACCCCTTCTTGCTCCCATTTCTTAATAACCTCTAATAAGTCGGGCCACGGACTTGCCGCTGTCGTTCTGAATACACTACCCGTGTTCAATAAAACTATCTGACATATAGGGCTGCCTGCGAGGTTCAGTCAGTCAAGCAGCCAACTCTTGATTTTGACTGGGTCATGATCTCGGATGGGGTCAAGCCCTCCCGGCGGGCTGCACACTCAGCGGGGAGTCTGCCTGCGACGCTCTCGCTCCCTCTGCCCCTCCCCCAACTTGTGCTTGCTCACATGCTCTCCCTCTCTCTAAAATACATAGATAAATCCTTAAGAAAACTCAAAACACAGGGCTCCCGAGTTAACCTGGAACTTCTGATTTCAGCTCAGGTCGTGACCTCAGGGTCGTGAGCTCAAGCCCTGCATCAGGCTCTGTGCTGGGAGCAGACCTGCTGGAGATCCTCTCTGGCCCTCCCTGCTCGCCCACCGCACCCGCCTGTGTGCACGCACCCTCTCTCTCTCTAAAAAAATTATATAGCATACAAAAATATCATCCATAGGTGATAGTACAATGCAGAATTTTTAAAAACAGAGCCGCAGTAATCTGAAAGAGAAGCGACGGAAGTCATTACCACTCAGAGCGAGCTCTGCTGCCTCTTGGTTTGGTTCTGAACTTTGAACGACTCCACGATCCACACCTCCACGCTGAAGTCAAGCTACTTATAGTAACAAGGAAACACTTCTCATGAAATGATGTATGCCGTGCAAACAATAGGTTAATCCTACAAGCACTCCCTGATCATACCGTATTGTGTTTTTAGGTCAAAACGCTTCCCCATAAAAGAATATTTGCAGAAAAGACCCAAGCAAGCTGCCTAAAAGTCATGACAGCTTGACATTTTAAAAAATTAACCAAAAGTCAAAAAAATCTGAAAACGGATTAAAATCTCAATGATGTGTTTTTGCTCCAAATTCGATTCTAACCATGAGAAGTTCATATGAGAAATGCAAGTAAGTTACCCAAGGGTATTAGAAAGTAACTGCTTATCTAGGAAAGTACTAAACCGATAAAAGACTAGTTTTCCCCAGGCGGGTTCTGAAACCTTCAAGACCGGCAGGCATCACTCTTCTGGGCTCAATACGCTTGTCAATCCTGAGAGTTAGCGCTCCGACCCAGAGACAGTGAAGGGGTATTCCGACCTGGCAGGATCAGGTCACCCTTTCACCAACATTGCTACCATCGTCACAACATTATTCTGTACAGAAATATCTTCCTCACTTTCCTAGGCCAATCACACTTACTAGAAATGTTCATGAAATAAAATTATAAGGGTAAATACAGTGAAGCTCAGAGGCTTCTTCATTGTCAAAAAAATAAATAATTTAATGAACTTAAGTGGATTTTTTTTGGGGGGGGAGGGTGTGTGGACTTTACGGAAACCCCTCTGGTAGCTTCATTCACCCAAGCTGCAGCTTCTAGGGACTCTGGTATTTGCATTTACAGCATGAAACTGCAAAGAGTTAAGCCTGAATCTCAACTTGGGTGAAAATAAAAGCTCCTTAAATTAGAAAGATTAAAACCATTAGGTATTTCCTTCTGATTTGTTAGGGAATCCCAAACTCAGAACTAAATAATACCAACAAATGATCAAGTTAAAAACTACAGTCGTGGGACACCTGGGTGGCTCCGCTGGTTATGCCGCAGCCTTCGGCTCGGGTCATGATCCCAGAGCCTGGAATGGAGCCCCGCACCGGGCTCCTTGCTCGGCAGGGAGCCTGCTTCTCTCTCTGCCTCTGCCTGCCTCTCTGCCTGCTTGTGCGTGCTTGCTCTCTCTCTCTCTCTGACCAATAAATAAAATCTTTAGAAACAAAACACAGTCCTCATCATAAAAAGAGCAATGCTCACACCCCATTTCCTCTTCCTTTCTGGCTCAGGCTTATGATGATCTCGGGAAACTGGGGTAAGTTTTATTTCAGAGGGGGTGAGGGCTGGCCCCTTGCCTGTCCTCTCCTGGGCGTGGTGTTTGCACTGGGAGCACTGGTGCAGGCAGGAGCTCAGTGGGGTCACAGGGGAGGGAACAGAGACCCAGAGCAGGCCTAGCCCAGAGAAAGAAAGGCAGTCAGGACTACACTGGATCCTGGGCTGGGCTTTCTGTTGGAAACCTGGGCTCCTAACACTGGCCACTCCAAATGCCCTTTTCCATTGCCTTGGATTTCCCTTTTCACATAGAAAATCTCTTCCTGCTGAAACTGAAAATATCTACTGAATGGAATCAATCACACATCTTGGCCAAAGAAAAAAACAAGAACCATTTTATTAATTTTTCTTTTTACAAGATCCCTTCTAAAATGTCAGATAATGTAGGGCACATAGAAGGTGCCCAATCTTACATTTAAACACCTGTACTGCATCTGTATCAGGTTCTAGATCTGGAAAGTTGCTGTAGGGTTTCCTATGTTCGTTCTTTCCCATTTCAGCAACTGCCTCCTGTTACGATAGGAGCCTAGTAAATAACATTCTTGTTGGTAAAGCAGATACTGAAGGAAACACTGTAGCCAGGTGCGGGGGCCAAGAATACCGTGTTCATGTTTGAACCACCAGGACTCGCAAACATGTTTCCGTATTTTTCCTCTTTGGGGCCGGAATATTCATTTCTTTCGTTGGATGAACATTCTTATCCTCATAGCAAATAAAGCAAGTGTGCTTTGTCGATCAATTCCTTCACTGTATCTCAAAATGCTTAATTTAATGCCAACCGTGCTTCCCCACACGGGCCCCAGGCCTCAGTAAAGCAGGGTACCCACCCTCTCCTTACTCTTGAATAGGGAAGCTTTTAAACAAAAATAAAGACTCTGAAAATGGTTCCAAGAGACCTGACCATGTCACACTAGGTCCACACTGAGTGACTCGCAGAAGCTGTGTAAAGACAGATTTGAACAAACTGTATGTTCATGATAGAAGGCATGTCACATTTTTGTTTGTTTTTTGTTTCTTTTTTTTTTTTTTCAATCAACTACTAATATAAGATAGGGAGGTTTCACTCAGAAATACTGAGTTTCTACATGTGGCAAGACTTGTGATCACTGAGGGTTCAAAGACGAATGAGACACAGTATTTTTTTTAGAGGAGACAGATATGTTAAGACAAAATTATAGTAGTATGAGAACTCACTCGATTATATATTACATGGAATACTAATATATATTATAACACTGAATATCTAATTATTAATTCTGAGAAAGCAAACTGGTATTTTAAAAGGTCTTTTTTTTTTTTTTTTTTTTTTAATACTAAAATGCCGGTGCCTGTTTCAACCCACTGGCTTCATCAGGAACCCTAGACATGCATTTCAATGACTCATAGAAAAACATGTTAACAATTCTGTAAGTGCACTCACTCTCATCAGCATATTGTCTAAGAGGCTTTGCGATCTGGGGGATTCTTCAAACATCACGCAAATCCCTGTCTAAGGGAGGTGAACTCAGAAGTAATACAGATACGTAGAGGAAATGCATCTGTAATGATAATGACGGCAAGACAGAGAAATGATAATCAAGTAACAGAGTTACTGTTTGAAACTATAAATTAGAATTAAAAACCCAATCTCTAATCAATAAAGTGCCTTCCACAAAAGGCAGACCCGTTGGGCTCTCTGGGGTTCTGGGGAGGCACAGAACTGGGCCAAGCAGAATCTCAAAACATGGTGGATTCAGGCCAATTAAGTCATAAAATAGAGGGTCATCAGTTTGCATAATTAAAGCGACTTCTAGATCTTTCAAAATATTCATAGTTAATTAAACAAAATTAATTTTCTTTGCAACCAGGAGGGGAATGTGCTTGTAGAAACCAAAGTAGTAAAACGTGACAATGTCAAATCCGAATTAATTTGAACTTCCTTTGCCGCAGTGAGCTTTTCCTACTGATACCAGAAGGAAAGGACATTCCTCTCCATGAACCGATGTTGGGAGAACATTCTTTAAGAAGACAAAAGAGCAAATGGTCACGGATGTCTGTCTCCTGGCCTTTTCCTGCATGTTCGTAGCTCATCTTTTCAAGGTCATTCTATCACACCTGGCAGGACGCTTCTCCCCTGGACTCTTTCTGAACAGGGAGGGACAGGGTGCGGGGATTCATGTGGAGGGCGAGGTTCCAGTCCATTCCTGGGTCTGACCCCTGTGCCGACTCCCAGTGACCTCCCCTTCCTGGCTGCTTCTTACTGGAAATGGGCTTCCTGCCGCAGAGCCCACTGGAACCATTCACTGAGAACCATCAGCAGGCTTGTCCAGCCAGAGCTTCTTTTCCCGGGATGCTAAGTGCTTCCAGCCCACTATCCCCATCCCAGAAATGTGACGGGCAGGTGGCCCAACTTTAGCCAAACATATGACGAGGAAAATTTCTTCCGAACATCAAGTCGAAGCAGTGTACTGGGCCATCCAGACCCAACCCCTGGGCTTATTTTACTCTTAAAGGATTCCCAGTGAAGAGAAACTCAGTGCGCTATCAGAATCTTGTCACCTCAACTCTCCGGTCACTTGTAGCTGTCCCCTGCTGCTCACAGGGTTTAAGATCTCTCTCTCTCTCTCTTTTTTTTTTTAATATTTTATTTCCTTATTTGACAGAGATCACGAGTAGGCAGAGAGGCAGGCAGAGAGAGAGGAAGAGAAGCAGGTTCCCTGCTGAGCAGAGAGCCTGATGCGGGGCTGGATCCCAAGACCCTGGGATCATGACCTGAGCTGAAGGCAGAGGCTTTAACCCACTGAGCCACCCAGACGCCCCTAAGATCTCTTTTTATTATTAATTTATTTTGCAGAGGCTATCAGCTGACAGTAAAGTCATGGTGAGGGTTTATAGGTACAACGTGTGGGCTGTTCTAAGAAGCTATGCATTTGGTGTAAGAGACAACTGAGAATTAAAATCAGTCATCATTGCCTGATGTTCTGTGTACCAGGAAATACTCAAACAGGTGAGATATTGCGGATATGCCTAGGGCAAACCATTTTGTACCTGGCTATCCCTCCCCCACTCTCTCACACACATATACACACACATGGCACACACATTGCGCACATGCTATACTACGCATGACCGAACAGGTCATCAACAATAGCATGGTGTCACGATGTGTAATTATCACCCAGTATCTTCCACTGATGCTGGCATCCTGGGTATTATTCCAGATAAGCGGGTTAGATTAAGCTAATCTATCTAAAAGCTATGGCTCTAGATTAGCTCTCCAGTAATATTCCCCAAGTAAATACAGGAGTGTTTAGGACTTGTCACAATATCTAGCTGTAACCAGACTTAGCAACAACCTTGTGCCGAGTGGATGTAGAGATGCTTATTTAGGCACACATGCACACACTCCAACCGGATCTCATTTACAAAGACAGGCAGCTGATGTACCTCAAAATAGCCTAAGACCACTAATGACTCTGGATTTATAGTGAAGAGAAACAGAATCTCTTCGTTTCTTTAATCAGGAAATGTATCAATTGTGAAGATGACGACCTTGCTTTGTAAACTCGTGGGACCCCATGGACCACGCCTTTCAAAGGGATTGCTGAATCCCACTGTGTAAGGAACAGTCCCCAGACCACCCAGAGCGGGGGACTGTGATCTAAGTCTCCCGGTTAGTGGGAACTCTGATGTGTTCTATTAACCAAAGGGCGAAGGTCTGCCTGGGGGAAGAACGCTTGCTGGCCCTAGGAACTGCATAAAGCCAGACGATCACAGGGCTCTTAGCTCAGCAGGAGAAACACCACACCGTGTGAGCCTACAGACAGGCCACAAGGAAACTTATCTGGGAGGATTCTGGGTGGACAGATGTCCCCCCTCAGAGAAATCATGATCATAGTCAACCTTCCTTTGGTTTTAGAGGGTTACATTTAGACTCCAGGGGTCCTTAGGATATTTAACTAAAGAATTAACATAAAAATGGTCCCATAAAAATGGACCAGGAGGCTGGTCAGACTCCTGGAACATTTCACCAAAGCAGAGGGAGGACAAATGTCTGCAGAGGGCTAACCCTCCATTCAGGCTACTCAAGATTGTCCCCGCCTGGCCACTGCAGGACACCAAATCACACCCCAAAGGACAAAGACACAGAGAAATAATCCCCTTTGGGCAGACATAATAAATGGCACGAGTAGAATCTTGAATCCTTCAGATAATGCAACGCCTGGTTCTGTACAGTATAATGAGCCTGATTAAAACAACAAAAAGAACTGGAAATATGATATGAGATGAGAACAAGGAATAATATTTAAGAAAAAGCAGATGTGACAAAGAACAAAGAACTCCCAGAAATGGAAAAAAGATCATTGAAATGACAATGCAAGGCATGCGTTAAACATCACATTCATCACGGCTCAAAAACGGGTTAGTAAACTATAAGAAAGCTGTAGAGAAATGGTCCAGAATGAACCACCGAGAGACTGAGATGGAAAATATAGAAGAGAAGCATGAGAGGAAACAGAGAAGGGACAGCAGGCATCGAGACGAGTTCCAGAAAAAAAGAAAAGGGACAAAAAAAAAAAAGAGGAAGAGGAAAGATTGGCAGGGATGATGGCCAATAATTTCTCAAACTTCAAATAGTTTTTCAAGTTTGGTAAAATAAATGCATCTGATGATTTACAAGTGAAAGTCTCAAATAGAATAAGTGAAATGAAATTCATATGCATAATCACTGTAGCAAAACTAGAAATCTAGACACACACGCGCACATGGGCTCCCAAAGACGCCAGTGCTTACTGATTTATCCATTTTATCCCGCGACTCCTGTGTGCTACCGATGGGGCCAAGGTCTAGGGCATCAAGCAAAGTAGGTCATGATCTCCAGTCCTCGGGTACTGGCTCTCTGAATGAAGACAGCCAGGAACAGAAACAGCACCTGGGTCATGAGGGTCCCACAGCAGAGGTGTGCACGGAGCCCCTGCAGGTGGGAAGATGGGAAGGTCACCCCCCCGCGACCACGAAGGACAGAAGCAGACCTCAGGGAAAGCTTCAAAGGACTCTCAGAGTAATGAATGTTTGGAACGGAAAGGTCTTCTAGGTGGAGGAGAATCCATGCCAAAGGAAGGCTGTGAGGCGTTCTTTGATTCTTCTGCTCATTGGGTGCGTCTGAGCAGGTTCACGGCACGTGCTCTTACTGGAGCACAGAAGACCAGGTGGGAACAGGTCGCAGGTTGGCTTGGACCAGAGAAGCCAGACATACGGATACATCACTTCTACAGGCAGGCTGAATGCCTGAGAGCGATGGCTTTAGGCTTTAGAATTTTTTCCACCATGAAAACTCTGAATCTCAGTAATTCCAGTCCATAAAACAGGTAAAAAACAGTGAGGCGCTGGGAGCCAGAAATCCCTGCTCTCAATGATCGCGTTTTGCTTGCAGTTGTCTTTGTTAGGTCCATCCCGGGGCACCGGCATTTCCTACTTGAGCAGCACTGTTCAAGAACGGTAGCGTCTCCCTTTGTCTAAGTGGTTATGGCTGGCGTACATGTCATCGGATTTTTGCACACTTTGTTTTGCAATTCAAACCTTTACTGAAATATACTATTAAAAAAAACTTCACCATTGATTGATTAGATTTTCCAGGTGGACAGTCATCTGAGGTATAAATAATGGTGATTTTGTCTAATCTTGATAATGTTTATTGTTTTCTATTTCCTTCCTGTAACACAACGCTTAAAAATGTCTGAATCTACTCCACAATGAAATGTGATGTCCACTTAAGATAATTTTGTGTGTGTGTATGTTCATGTGAAAGATTCCTTTCACTACTATAAAGAGCAGATTTTGGGGGGGTGCTTGGGTGGCTCAGCTGATGGAGCAGCTAGCTCTCGGTCTTGGCACAGTTTGTGAACTTGGGGTCATGAGATCAAGTCCTATGTTGGGCTCTGGGCTCCGTGCAGAGTCTGATTGTCCCTCTCCCTCTGCCCCTACCCTGCTTTCTCTCTCTCTCTGGAATAAGCAAAATCTTAAACAAACAAACAAACAAAAAGGCCTCATGTTCCACAGATTAATACCAACAAGGTGTATATCCCAGTAATTCATTTCAAAAGAGAAAAACAAAGGAGCTCCTGGGTGGCTCAGTGGGTTAAGCATCTGCCTTCAGCTCAGGTCATGATCTCGGGGTCCTGGGATCGAGCCCCGTGTCCAGCTCACTGCTTGACAGAAAGTCTGTCTCTCCCTCTCCCTCTGCACTCCTTCTCCCAGGGCTCATGCTCTCTTTCAAATAAAGAAATAAAATGTTTAAAACAAAAACAAAAAAACAGATTTGGAGTTGACTGTCATTGTCTTTTGGCACCTTCTAAAATGGCCAACTGATTTTTCTCTTTTTTTTTATTGATGTGATATATACTAATAATTAAGGTTCCTGATATTGATTACTGAGTCTCTTTTAATGGACTGTATTTGCTAATGTTTTATTTATGCCTCTCTATCTACAAGTCAGATAACTGTCTATGCTTTTCTTGTATGGGCATATCTTTTGATGTGTTACCAACATAGATATGCTGGATTTTTAATTTTTCCATAAACTTTTGATAACGAGAATAGTTTTAAAAGAAGAATACAGAGACAGAAAATGCATCACCCTCCAATGTGAAAAAAGCAACTTTGTGACTTATTTACTTCAGATCATTGTTTTCCACCAATTTCACAGAAATTTGTAACATCCCCACGTGGACACACTATTTTATCTCCTTATCAAATGAAATAAACATGACCAATTTTGTGTCTCTCTTTTTACCCTATCTTGATTTTTTGAATTATAAACGTATACCTCTATAAAATGTATGAACTACATAATGTTATTACTTAACATTATACAAATGTGACTTACCTTACACCATTCAGCAAATTGCTTTGTAAACTCAACTGTAGAGATATAAGATCTATTTCTACATAAACTTGGGTTCCTTTTCCTAGACTGTTACTCCACCATAACCAGACTTCACGAATTTCTTTGTTTCCTAAATGCAGTAATTTATTTTCTTTTCTAATCATTTGCCGGTTTTGGAAACGTGTCCCTGAAGACCATGGACATGTTTCTCTTTCCTCCTCCTCCTCTTCTTCTTCTCCTTCTTGTCCTACTTCTTCTTCTTTCAGGCACATATATGCGGGTTTCTCTAAGCCACAGTTTCTTAGCTTTGGGACTGCTGACATTTCGGGTCAGGTCTCTTAATTCTTCATTGTGGGGCCATCCTGTGGAACATAGGGCCTCTCCTCAGAAGATGCCAGTAGTAATGTCCCCAAGTGTGACAATCAAAAATGTGTCCAGATACTGCCAACGGCCCCTGTGATTTGTATCAACCTACGATGATCGGCTGTGTACATGTCCAACTTTACCATCTATTACAAAACAGTTCATCAAATTGGTTTTACTGGTTTAAACTCTCATCAGGAGGCTGTGAGTGGCTAGCTCTTGTGTTACCTGATTTTTCTTATTGTTGCCAATGTTCTCATTTTGAAATGGTATCTAGCTACGCTTTCCATTTGCATGTCCTTAATTACTTGTGAGAATGCACAGCTTTCTGCAGGTTTGCTGCAAATCTGGGGTTTCTATTTCATATTCAGAAGAGAACAGGGGAGTTCTTTCATTCTTTAATTTTTGCAAGGATTTAAACAATTTTCTGTGCTTTGAAGGTTTGGAGGTACATGCTTAGGAATTTCCTGCGTGTGACTCCTACTGTGTTGTCCTGGTTCTTTTGTGGTTATTCATCTCGCTTGACTTTTCATTTCTCCGAGAGTCAGTTTCATATTTGCACGAAAGATTCTTGTTCATTTATTGTCACCCTTTGTGGCTATTCATACCCTGGTTTCTAGCACCAGGGGTCAAAGTGATGTTTTCATTTGCCTTCACTTCTGGATTTAGTTTTATTCCATTGAGTACAAAGGATATGCCCTGTACATCTTCGTAATGTGGGAGCTTATTTCCCTTTACTCTATGGCCTAAGAGATGATGAAAGTCTTTATCATTTTATTTATTTATTATTTATTTCATCATGGTAAGTGCACTCCTTAACCTCTGCCCCCCCAACCAACTTACCTCCCCTTTGGTAAGCAGCAGTTTGTTCTCTATAGTTGAGTCTGTTTCTTGGTTTCTCTCTCTCTTTTTTTCCCTTCACTCATTGTTTCCTAAATTCCCCATATGAGAATCATACAGTATCTGACTGATTACTTCAGGTAGCATTACACTCTCTAGCTCTATCCGTGTTGTTGCAAATGGAAAGATTTCATTCTTTTCTATGGCTGAGTGATATTCCATTGTGTGTGTGTGTCTATGTATGTGTGTGCACACACACACACACACACACACACACACACACACACTACTTTTTATCTCTTCATCTATTGAGGGACACTTGGGCTGCTTCCACAAGTTGACTTTCGTAGATAACGCTGCAATGGACAGAGGTACCTGTGTTCCTTTGAATTAGCGTTTTTGTATTTTTAGGGTAAATACCCAGTAGTGTACTTCTTGGATTGTGGGGTAGTTCAATTTTTAATTTTTTGAGGAAACTCCATACTATTTCCCACAGTGGCTGGACCAGTTCGCATTCCCAGCAACAGAGCACGTGGGTTCCTTTGTCTCCACATTCTCTCAACACTCATTTTTTCTTGGGTTTTTGATTCTAGCCATTCCGACAGGTGTGAGGTGTATCTCGTGTACTTTTCATTTGCATTTCCTTGATGATGGGTGATGTTGAGCATCTTTTCATGTGTCTGGTGGCCGTCTCCTTTGGAGAAATGTCTGCTTGTGTCTTCTGCCCATTTTTAATTGAATTATTTGTTTTTTGGTGTTGAGTTGAATGAGTTCTTTATATATTTTGGATACTAACCTTTTATCGGATAGGTCATTTGCAAGTATCTTCTCCCATTCAGTAGGCTGCCTGTTGGTTCTGTGGATTGTTTCCTTCATTTTGCAGAAACTTTTTATTTTGATAAAGTCCCAATATCTTCTTTTTGCTTTTATGTCCCTTGCCTCAGAAGACATGTCTAGAAAAATGTTACCACAGCTGATGTCAGAGAGAAGACTGCCTGGGCACTCTTCTAGGATTTTTATGGTTTCAGGTCTCATATTTAGGTGTTTAATCCATTTTGAGTTTATTTTTAGATATGATTGATTTTTCTAGTAAGTGTCTAAAACACAGTATTGATGTGAAAAGCTATCATTTGCTTCCCTGATATATCTTTGCTTTTTATTTTACTTTCAGGCAATTTGAACTCAAAAGCAAATGCAGCTTCAGGCCCATTCACTTTCTATGAATTTTATTTTACGGCACTGCTATTTGCGTGGACCCTCACATTAACTTCAATCTACAGATCTGCCCTCAATCCTCCTTTTATACAACAAACGACTCTATTCTTCCTTTCAAGTGTTTATATATTCAAGACTTTCTATGTATCCCAAGTTTTTCTCACACACGTTAACATCTACTCAAGGTGACCTTCCAAATACTAAACTTTCCCTACTTCTAGACGAATGCCACACGGCTGCTCAGGCATAAAAGACGTGGGGTTAGATATTTTAATAATATAGAATATGAAACAATATATATAGCAGCTTATGTAACATTCGTCTAGAAAGTGGCATGTTATGCAGTACACGGTATGATCCTATAACAACACAGTTTGTCTCGGTGACCACGTCCCTGCCACCGCCGACGCGCCATCCGAGGGAGGGTCGGCACTCGCACGGGCCCCTTTCCCTGTCTCTTCCCTCTCCTCCAGGCGGGTCCTACGCCGCCCTCACTTTCCTCCTCCCCTCTCTCTCCCTCTCTCTCGTAAGCTGCTCGTCCCTGACTCCTTGGCAGACCTCCCCTCCCAGACTGGGGAGAGGGGCAGCCTGGAAGGCGAGCTCGCCATGCTTGTCTGGAAGAGCTGCCGCCGAACACAGCCGAGAAGAGACGGGCCGGAGGACGACTGTGGGGCTTTCGCAAACGACAGACAGAGGAGGATGGAAAGTTCTGGAAATCTCGCACAGCCATTTCAGAGACAGCCCCTCCTGGGCAAGCCCTGGCCACTGCCCCGCACGCAAGTGGGTCTGGTGGAAAGAACTTGATGGGGAAAGACGGCACAGCATCGAGAGCTCCCTGGGTTCCGAGCTGGACGGAGGTCTTGCCTTCGGACATTCCAGAACTCAGCATTTTCTGCTTTCTCTTCACATCCTTATCAGTGAAAGTGGCAGGAAAGGTAGCCTTGTGGGGTAGCCCCAAGGACGCAGGTTGGGTTTAATTTCCGTGATGTGTCCAACACGTTCCCGCCATGGCCCTGAGAAGCGTTCCTGCCATCCTTTGGGTTCGTTTCCACACAGCAAAGTGTTTGCCCTGCCTGACTTTACCTAGCCTCAGAGGGAAATTTGCAAACAGTCGCGAATTTTGTGAAATATAAATACATTTCCAGGCCAGAAGGTCTTATCTGAGAATCAACTCAACAAGCTCAGCCTTTATTTCGGGCTCTCGGGGAGCCTGGGAAGGTTGGCGCAGCACCTGACCCCAGAGACGGTGGTTCTCGTTAGAGCGTGTCCGAATCCTGCAGCAGTGGGTCCCAGCACCGGGGCCGTACTCGGTCCCATGATCCCAGAATCTCTGGCAAGTCCCCAAGGGGTGTGAGACATCGCTAAATCAGACAGAGTTCTCCTGCCACTCTCCAAAGGAAGGCACGAGAGGGAAAGATGCTAAAATGCAAATATAACTCATCATCCCTCTGTCCTCACTTAGGAAGGCCACTGGTATTTCCTCCAAGCATCAGGCATCACCGTGCAGCCTGTGCTCTCCAGGGACGGGAGGGACCCGTCTGAAGTGGGTCCCCAACAGCATTCGTTTGTGGAACAGTTGCTACTTCTCTCCAGAAAGTGCATTAGAAAACACAACTCCTGTTTCTCTTCTGCATGGCTGTTGGTCTCCAGACACCTGTCCCACGGGTCCCGCGTGACCCCACAAAGCTTCCCCCTCAGCCGGCATGTCTGCTTCTCTGTTCCCGATGCCTTCGCCCTCCTGGGCTCCTAGCGTCCATCTGCAGGCTCACAGCTCCTGCTTCCCGCCCCCGCAGCCGCACAGCCTCCTCACCTGCCCCTGGAGCCCTCAGTCAGGTAGACGTTCTCGACACTCCTCACACTGGCACTGAGAAGGCACCTGCCGATGGCCTGGATTTTGAGCGCTCTGAGCGGCCTCCGAGGAGTGACCGTGTCCTTTCCTGCCACCTCGCAAACAAGCGCTGTGCCTGGGGCCCAGGAGACGACGCTTCCTTTTGAACGACTGAGGGAAAGACGAGGGGAGACCTGAGTCTCCTGGGACCGGCTGCCCGAAGCCTCTGGGTGGCGGGTCTTCTGGGCTCCCTGCCCTCTGTTCTGGAGGCCGCTGGGACACCTCTGCCCATTTCAGCTTGGAAGAGCCCGATGGGGCGCTGCCAGAGTGCAGGCCTAGGTGACAAGGAGGACCGAGGCTCGAGCCATTGGGGTGGGCGGCTGTGTGTGGGCTTCAAGCCATGGTAGCTGCCACGGCCCACCCACGGCAGCAGGGACCCACGAGAGGCCCCGCAGGGGAGGCCAAGAGACGGAGGCCCGCTTTGCTTGCTGGGGCTTTAAGCGGGGCGGGCAGGAGGATGTGACTTCTGCTTTAGAAAGAGCACCTGACCGCAGAGCCAGGTGGGGTGGGGGCCTGGGGGGGCCAGTCGGCACGAGGAAGCCGGAAAGGAAGGCTTGAAGAGCTTCAGGTAGGCGAGGCTGGGCACCAAGCCCGGACTGTAGTGGGAAGATAGGGAGAGGGAGCCGGGTCTGCTGTGCAGGTAGGGGGCACGGCGGGGACTGGCCCACAGACAGAGCGAAGGTCAACACGGCAGGTTCTGGGAGCCCCCGACACCCTGTGGTGCGCCCCCGGCTGGCGAACGGCTTACCCCTGGTGCAACTCTCCAGCCCACTCTCCCTTTGCTGCGTTGTAACTCCTGAAAACAAACACCCTGCAAGAACTTCATGGGTTTCAAGGTGAATCGAAGCCCTGAGAAGGTGCCCCAGGAAAGCCGTGTGAGCGCTGGCATTCCAGAATGAATCATGGCCCCCACTCGTGCTGAGCTCCCCATCCCTGCCCTCGGGGGACCCTGGGGCTGACGCTCAGCTAAGCCTCCAGAAGGACGACCCGTGCCCTTCATTCAGCGCGGCCTGGAGACCCCAGGACCCCAGCCCCCTTGCTGGACACACATGAGCTTTCGTAGCCGCCGGGAGCCAAGGAAAGAGAGGTCACGTTCAGAGCACCAGACCTGGGCCATCCCTCCTTGCCAAGAGGAGGGAACAGGAACAAGTGAGGCTGAACCCCGCGGGGTAGGACCCGTGGACTGGAGCCGACTCAGGCAGTGACCACGGCCCAGCAACCTGCACTCAGGGCAGAAGGTGTGAAATCGGGGGCGTGGCACACAGCGGGCCGCGTCGGGACAGCCCAGCGACACGCACCCACACCGGGTCTCGCCGAGGGGGGGGGTGCCCATCCTCCCAGAGCCCCTTTGTCCCCGTAAGTGACCAGGCCTCAGTGCAGCAGTCAGAGCCCTTCTTCCCTCGGGGCAGCAGCCCACGGACGGCCCCGCAGCCCTGTCTGCTCCGTCCCTGAGGGCGCTGACCTCCCTTCCCGTCCCCTGGCCCCTACCTCGGCCACCACGGCTCCCGCGGCTCCTTGAGGCTCCGCATCGCCCCATCCCCGGTTTGCTCCAGCCGCCCCCTCTTCCTCCTGGGTCGTTCTTCCTCCGACTCCACCTTGGCTAACTTCCTGGAGCTTGGAGAGCTCGTGGACCCCGGCCGGCTCAGCGGCCCCCCGGAAGCTCCCCCGCACCCCGGACCCCGCACTCCCTGTCCCCGTCCACGCGGCCCGCCTGCCTCCTTCCGCAGCACCGAGCACCCGCCAACTCTCGCCCGCGGCACCCACCGCTCCTCGCGGGTCCCTCTGTGGGAACTTGAGCTCCAAGAGGGCGTGGACACCTGTCACCGTCGCTGGTACATTGACAAAGACTGGAAAAGCTCTCGGCACAGAGGAGGGTCTAAGTACACACGTGTCCGCTCTGGGCTACATATGCTTGTCCCCAGAAACACTGCTTGGGCTCCACATAAAGGCGTCCAGAGTGATGTCATGTCTCTCCTTGTTTGGGTTCATTTCTCACAACCTGGGGCTTTCCAGCGCGGCTCTCGGGGTGTTTATTTTCGGAGTTGGCTGCCATTATCTGCTCTGACACTGAGGTCTCTTTGTTCCTGAACTCTGTCAGCGAGAGCCTTCTTATGGGATCCTGGAGGAAGCGAGCCTTCCTGCCGCCTGCCACCGGTCATTTAGGGCCATCAGGTCAGAACCTTTGATGAAATACACCCTGTAACCTCTGGGTTTATATACACAGAACTTGGTCCAGGTAGGACGCTGGCTGCCTCCATCTTCCCAGCTGGACCCACAGGTCACACTGCGGGTGTTGTGGGGGTCAGGCGCCTCGAAACGGAGATTGGGGGGCTGGTGGCGGGACTGCCCCGGGCAGCAGCTGTGCAGGGGCCTGGGGAAAAGAACCGGCCTGAGGGGTCGTCAGCATCAGGGAAGGAAGGCATCCACGAGGCTCAGGGAGCTTCGGGCAGGGGCACGGAAGCCTGGGATTGCCGGGGGAAGGGGGTGCAGAGGTCTGCAGGGGACTCCCCAGAAGCCCAGACTGGGTCATGCTTGGTTGGAGAGTGCGGCAGATCGCCCAGGGCTCAGGGGGTCTCGCTCGCAGATGCACCTTCTTGCAAACATTTGCTTCATGTGTTCGTCCCAGGGCACATGTTTTAAGACGCTGGTTCCCGGACGGCAACGCAGGCCTTGACGGCTGGCAGAAGAAGGTGCAGTCGCTGTGAGGATGCAGGATGCCTCCTGCTGTCAAGAGCGCACCCAGAAGAGACACCACGGTCAGAACAAAGCGAAGAAAATGTCATGTAACAGCTCGCAGGTCAAGGCCCACACCTCGGTCCCGAGCTCAGTCTCCAGCTGCAGGCCAGGAAGGACCGGCTTGGGGGTCAGTCCTGTAACATACCAGGGCTCAAGGCTCTGCGCGTCCACGCGTGGTGCGGTTCGCAGAAAGTCCTGCCCTGGCGGACTCCCCAAACAAGCAGAACACAAGGCCCGATGTGCTTGGCCCGAATCCTGAAAATTCTGAATCTGCAGGAGCGCGGGACTGAGAGGGCGGAGGGGCAGGGATGTGGGTGAGCGGAAGAGGAGGTGAAAGTGGGGAGGCTCCGGGTCGTGGTGGGGGGCCAGCGGTGGGGTGCCGGTGCAGAGAGGGGGGAGCGTGGGTGGAGGGGGGCGTGAAGCAGGCCCAGGGGGTGGGCTGCGGGGGGGGGGGGGGGGGGAGGGGGGGGCCACGGAGGGAGAGGGTGGGTGGACCCGAGGAGTGGGAAGGAAAGGGGCTGGTGGGGGGCGCGGCAAGGTCAGGGGTAGGCGGAGAGGGTGAGCGGAGGGGAGGGGTGGGGACGAGGGGAGCCTTTGGGGGCCCCGGGAGAGGGACTGGCCAGAGGTCAAGCTTCTGTCTCCTGTCTCCGCCTGTCCGGCCTCACCACACCCCAGTCGCACCAGGAAGAGGGACAATGGTCGTCGGTGCCCTGGGGGGCTCCGGCCGCTGCTGATGTGCACACGGCGTCCCTCCGGGGGCTGCAAACCTCGCGCGGCTCTTCTTCAGCTCTTGCCTGAAACCGCTCACCTGCTATTTGGAGATCAGCATGTGAAAGGCGGACATGGGACGTATTTAAGGGAGGCCTGGGCAAAGCCACGGGACACAGGATGATCCCATCCATGTTGTCTTGTGTCCGGCCGCGCCGTGGGAGGGGTGAGATGACGCGTGTCAGGTTCTCAGCACACGCCAGTGTGGGGTCAGTCGAGGTTTTAATCGTCCGTCCCATGTGCTGCTGGCGCGGCGGGGGCTTTGCAGAAGGAGCAGCGCTCGCTTCAAAGAGCCCCTTCCTGTCTGCACCCAGAATGTAGCATCAGATTTGCACGCACACTCACACACACGCGCACATGCTTTCACAGGGGTCCACGCAAGCATCCACATCACGGTCCCGGTTAAACCCCACCCCGCCTTAGACCGGGCGCACGCCTGCCTGGACCCTCGCACGATCCACTGGAGGAGACCCCGATCGCTGACCGAGCTCCGTTCCCAAATCCTACAAGGTCGTCACCTCCGGTGATTAAATAAATGCAGGCTTTTTGACTTGAAGGAATCTTTTTTTCTGATTCTAACCGGTACAGAATGACAAAGCATTTGAAGCATTCAAATTGATTTTCTGCCCCAGGGAAAATGTGAGAAGGGAAGTTTTCCAGAATGTTTAGGTTCTGTCTTAGGTTGTAACACGACACGCTCTGCTCTCCCTGCTGTAAGGGGGGGGCCAGTGGAGCGGCCCCCTCTGTCGCTGGTGGGAACGGCAGGCCGGCCCCCTGCACCCCTCCCCTCCACATCTGCTCTCAATCACCCTCCCTTCTTCCAAAGGCTGTGCCGACTGTCAAAAGATGCACCTAAATTTCACAAATGAAACATGTCCGAGTGAGGGCCAACCGACCTGCAGACTTGACGCACACCAGGAATGCAGGTCACACACATAGATGGGGGGAGACGACTTCCCAAGGTCCCAGCCCTTCTGAGGGAGCCAAAGCTCTCATGTTAACTCTTGCAAAGCAATGACTCTTTCAGGTACTCACACAGGACACTGTCACGGGTCCTCCCAGCACACCGGCGAGGGCTGGCCCTGCTCTGCGGGCTCCTGCGGCAGCCCCCCTAGGCCACATGTGTGCACGGCCCCGCGGAGGCCAGCCCCCTTCGCAGGAGAGCGCGGGCAGGCACAGCAGCCTGCAGGATTCCCCCCACCGCCGAGGCAGGGAGGGGGGCGTCTGATAGGAGTGCTTTGTCACTGACTATTTACCAAGTGCGAAACACGGGCACCCCCTTGCGAGCGCACAACCCCCCTGAATGTCAGCAAGGGCAGGATGAGACTTCAGAGGCCACCTCGGTGTGGGATTTTGCTAACCGTTCCGCGCGCGTATTGATTTCGGCAATGTGGTTCCATCAGCCGGACAAGGAACAGCATCTTGCCTTCCACCAGGCTGTGGCTGTCCCAGGCTTCCTGCGAACTACCAAGGGCACGTGGAAGACCTCTGGGGAGAGTCCGCGTGGAAAGCACCGATAAGAGAGATTTTACGTGGCGTGGTCACCGACTCAGTGAGGGGGACGCCAGCCCAGAGCAGACGTGGCTGGAATTCGAGGGACGGCTCACCCGGGCTCACCTGTCCCACGGAGATGGTCACTCCACCTCTGACCCAGAGCAGGCCAGTACGGGACCGCCAGGTGCCAGCAGCAGACGACACGGTCAAGCAGGGATGGGAGAGATGGCAGGACCCCTACTCCCTTGGCCTGACGTACATGGTGGTTGGGAAGCAGGTCACGCCTGAGTGTGGGAGGCGGCTTGCTCACCGCATGGCAGGTTTGAAAAGAGGAAACAGATTCTGTCTCTCACACACACAGGACGGGAACCCAGTCCCTGTAAAATAACAGGGAGTCACCAAGCAAACACCTGAGTGCCGTCTGTGGCCCTTCTCCACAAGCTTCCTCAGCCGGCCAGAGCCACACCTGCAGAGGACAGCACCCCGCGGGCGCAGTGATGGCCTCCGGACCCACACCGGCCGCCGTCTTGACAGAGTTCTTCATAATTTAGAAGGCAATGAAACAATTCTTATCTGTGAGGTGGAAATAATCCTAAATGGAGAGAGACAGAGATGAGAGAGACGACGGGGGTCGGGAGGGACGGAGGCTCTCGGCAGTGGGGTCTGTGTCAGGCACGACGGCATGTGTGGGGGTCACCTCCAGGGAGGGTTTGCCCGGCGGTCCTGGCAAACACCACGGCCGTGGTCCCACACCCACACACACACCGGAGGACACAAGCCACAACTCGTCATCCCAAACTTGTGGACATAAATAGGCTCTCCTAGTCACATTTTTTAATAAATAATGTAATGTGTATATTCCCAATAAGGTTGGCCGTGCGCCTTCATCAGATATTTTAACTCTGGGAGGAACCGTACGGATATCCCCAACAGGCAAGAAATGCATGAAGATTATAAACACACTCGTGTCAGTTCACGCCTGGATCCGCCTCAAACGCACCCAGGTGGCTAGTCTGTTCACCAGCACACGAGTCACAAATGCAGTCCTGGTTTTCAGGACAGTTTGTACTCGGGAACCATGGAGAATCGGTGAAAGCGGTCTACTACACGTTTTTACATTTAATTCACTGACTAGGAAAGCAAGGGGCAGAGTATTTAACTCTCCTAATATGACAGTGGATTTCCTTTCCTTTCCTCCTTTTTTATTTATTTATTTGAGAGAAAGAGAGAATGAGAGCGAGCGAGCGTGAGAGGGGTGAGGGTCAGAGGGTCAGCGCTGAGCAGGGAGCCTGATGCGGGACTCAGTCCTGGGCCCCTGAGACCGTGACCTGAGCTGAAGGCAGCTGCTCGGCCAACGGAGCCCCCCAGGTGCCTGGATTTCCTTTTTCTTAACTGAAAGATAAGCACGGTGACTAACCACCTAATGTCGACGGAGCTTATTTCTTCTTTTAGTATAAAACTAGATCTTCCCTTGACGGATGCTCAACTCCACTCTGACACAAGAGTAGAGAGAATCTCAAAAAACAGGTGAACAATCTCTTCCTTCAAATTCCTTATGGCCTCACCAGCCCTGTTTCCTCGGATCACTGAGAAGACTTTATTTGATAGGACAGAAAAGCAATATCTATGAAATATTTCTGAGCTAGGAGGTTTCATAGCTAAATGGTACTTACCGAATACTCATCGGACATGAGTATGAAGCACGAGATTGAAAGGGCAGGGAAATAAGTCTGTGCAGACAGGATGGTGGGGGGGGCAGACCCAGCCGGGGAAGAGAGAGGATATCAGAATGGTCAGCACATGGTATTGCATTTAGAGAACAAAGATGGGAGGCGCCCGAGTGGCTCAGTCGGTCAAGCATCCAACTCTTGATTTCAGCTCAGGTAGTGATCTCAAGGTCGTGACATTAAGCCCTGCATCAGGCTCTGCATTGGGCATGGAGCTCACGGGATTCTCTCGCTCCCACCCTCACCCCTGCTTCTTCCTGAGGTCCTGAGTGCACCCTTTCTCTTGCTCTCTCTCACTCAAAAGTAATAAATAAAATCAAATAAAGAACACAGATGTGAGAATATTAGGTATCTTATCTTCTTTTTGTACTGGTGACTGGGAAAGTAAACACAATCCAACTGGCATTTCAAGGAACAGAAACAAAACTCTGAAAAGAGTGATAGTCTGATTAAGCTGAGAAAAGATAGGTTTTCATCACATGATGAGAGTGCAGACAGTGGAATTAATGTTCCTATGTCAGAACAGACTGTCCATTTCTAAGTGCTAAGGCTGGGTCTCTCCCCAAACGGACAGAGAGTGGTCAGTGGTAAGCTGTTCCTCACTTGGGTTCTGGAGATGGACCGGTGCATCTGAGCGTCTGAAGTCCCCAATTCCTTTCCACTCAGCCCTGGGCAGTTGCATATCCTGTAGATCTCAGTGTGCTCATCGATAAAACAGGAACAATATCAAGATCTACATCACAGAACTGCTAAAAGAATTAAGTGAACTAATATAAGTAATTCCTGAGCACTGTGTCTGGGACTTGCTGTCCTTGGAACATTTAATACAGTCTTACAAGTAGCTTCTTGTTGGTTTTTATGCCTACTCATAAATGTATGCATGTTTATTCATACGTGTGAGTGCACCCTTAAGATTCGGACCATGCTAAAATCTGAAAAAATCTGAAGTGTCAAAATCTGAAGTGTCAGATTCAAAATCTGTCAAAAATCTGAAGAGAAAAGAACTATAAAGTTGAATTTAGCAAATGATGTTCTTGCTCTAGTAGAGGCACTACAAGTTCTCTGTGATGGAAGTTTACATACCCAATAGTTTTTTTTTAAGATTTGTATATTATTTGTATATTTGACAGGCAGAGATCACAAGTGGGCAGAGAGGCAGGCAGAGAGAGAGAGGAGGAAATAGGCTCCCTGCTGAGCAGAGAGCCCAATGTGGGGCTTGATCCCAGGACCCTGAGATCATGACCTGAGCTGAAGGCAGAGGCTTAACCCACTGAGCCACCCAGGTGCCCATTAATTTTTTTTTTAAGATTTTTATTTATTTATTTATTTGACAGAGATCACAAGTAGGCAGAGAGGCAGGCAGAGAGAGAGGAGGAAGCAGGCCCCCTGCGGAGCAGAGAGCCCGATGTGGGGCTCGATCCCAGGACCCTGGGATCACCACCCCAGCCAAAGGCAGAGGCTTTAACCCACTGAGCCACCCAGGCGCCCCAAGGTGCCCATTAATTTCTAAACTATTTATAAACTAATGGAGAACTGAACAGATCAGAGTTCAAATATCACCTTCGCTCCATGCTGGTTGACCAAGGAACCACAGCCCTCAGGCACCCCATCCGCGACACAGGGAAATCGGTTACGACCTTCCAGAATTATCAGGAGCAGACAAAGAGAAAGATCTGCGGGAAGTGTCCAGTCAGTGACGGCTTTTGTTAGTTTTGGAAGTATCACAGTGGCAACCATAAGGGTACCATCAATTAAAAAATATATATATGCCACCATGTAACAACCATCAGTGTCTTCAAGCAGAAATCTGAATTTTTGAGGTATACTCAGACATCAAAATTCTCATAGACAAGCTACTTAATAATATTGTGGATTGGTGAGTCATAATGTTTGGGGTTTTTTAAATATATATGTTTTTAATTTATTTCATTTTAGAGAGGGAGCACAAGCGGGGGCGGGGTAAGGGGAGAGGGAAGAGAGAGCCTCAAGCAGAGCCCTGAGCCCAGCACCGGCCTTGATCCCACAACCCCGAGATCAGGACCCCACTGGCAGCCAAGAGTCAGATGCTCAAACAGCTGAGCCATCCGGCTGCCCTTCACAGTATTGTTTTAACTTTAAACCCCAAAACTATCTGGGGGGAACGTGCATAAAACAGAAATTATATGGCGAAGCTTCACCGTTCTCGCTCGCAGGCCCGAGGTTCGTCTGCACCACTCGCGGTCCTGCACAGTCTGGTTAGGGAAACCCGCAGCTCGTCCGCGGGGCAGAGCTCAGCCGCCGCCCGGGCTTCCTGCCGGCACCTGGCACCGGGCGGCCTGGCACCGGGGCGGCCCCTCCTCCGGCGGCAGCGGGCGCGTCGCAGGCTCGAGGGAACAGGCCTCGCGCGGCTCCTCCCCGGCGCCCGGGTCCCCCGACGGCCTCTGCCCTTGGCCAGCTGCCGTCCTGCACGGCCTCCCCTGGGCTCCGGGCCGAGTCGGCCTGGCACGGCGGCCTCTCGGACGCCGGCAAGAAGAGCCCGAGCTTCCTCTCCAGGGTCCCCGGGACGGGCAGGCGGGGGCTGCGCGCGGGACCTTCTCCCCACAGAGGGAAACACGCAAATAAACGGTGTAAACGGGTGTGGGAGAGAGACGGGGGCAGAGGCTGAGACGAGGTGCTCGTGCCCGAGCAAGCGAGTGAGGCCGCCCCGCCGCCCCCTCCTCTGCTTCTCGGGCTTCTTCCTTAAACGCGTCGGGCTGGGCATGTGCCGCTCGCGGGCACTTCCAGGGCGCGGCACGTGTGAGCCGCACATTCCCGACTCTTCGTCCCCTAGACTTACCAGCTAAATGTCTTTGATTCAGTCACATACCCGTGCTGCGGACTTATTATCAAAAACAATTTAGAATACTTTCCCACAGGGTTCTGAACACTAAAGAGGGAGAGCCTGGTGCCTGATAACCCTGTGGTTTTTGGTTTGTTTGCTTGGTTTTTGGTCTTCCCCTCTCTCCCCCCTTCTGGGTACATACCACTCAAGACTAAAAAGAAGGAGCCCCTGCCCTCGACTCCGTGCTACCGGCTTTCCACAAGTGGAGTTTACCTGACCATTCCCAGAGGTGACCTAACCCTTTCTATGCTCCCCATATTATAACCTTCTGCTAAGATAATGCAATCTCTTATGGCTTAAGATTTTCATTATGCTACCTGACAAAGAAGTAACCCCAAATTGCTTTCTAAGGTAGAGGTGACAAAGTCTACAATGTCCTAAGTTAGTTTTTTGCTTCACTTATTTTAAATTAAAAAAAAAAAGTACACCAACACTGACCTTGTGCTTTCACTTGTATTTTCCTTAACGATGTCCTTGACACAACGTTGCAAAGGCAGCGCTTGCCAATTTATAGGCAACACTGCCCTGAACACAATATAGGGTTAAGTCTAGAGTCAGTAGGACTTGGACTCAAATCTGGCTCCTGGCTGACCTGTGTGTCTTCCTGGCGGGGTCTGTCCCATGTGGATGTGGTCCTGTACCCTCTGCTCAGCTCCAGGTGAGAATTCAAAGGCACAAGGAAGATGACACTAGGACAAGGTCTAAAACATGACTGGTGCTGCTCCTTAAGCTGTATGTACTACAATGGTGATTACTACTAGGCTAACTAATAATAGGGGTACCTGGGTGGCTCAGTCTGTTAATCGTCTGCCCTTGGTTCAGGTCATGGTCCCTGGGTCCTGGGATCAAGCCCTGTATCAGGCTCCCTGCTCAAGTGGAGAGTCTGCTTCTCCCTGTCTCCCTCTCCTACTCACACACACACTCTCTCTTTCAAATAAACAAATAAAATCTTTTTTTAAAAAAGGTAACTAATAATAGAGTCCAGCAGAAATCAATTTGGGTTCCTCTTATCTTGAAACTTTGTGTTGGGAGGGCCTTCAAGATTTGCTTGCCCAAACTATGTGGCCAGATCAATCTTGTACTGTATCACAAAACCCAGAAGAGTCATCCTCAAAGAATATTTAAGTTGACCCTCACCTATGTTTTAATTATGAGAGACTTTCTCAGAGGAAGTTAAATGTGCATAATAAAATCCTTAGCCAAAAAACAAAACAAAACAAAACAAAAGGAGCCCTCCCGGAGAGTTCATTGCCACAGCGTCTCCTGTGACAGGTGTACTCTCAGGCAGCAATCACAAGTTCAAACACTCGATGAGTCAGAGTTTCCTTTCACTAACACACAAGGTTAGAAACAGGTCACACGCTCGGAGTCAACGGCTGCTTTCGGCTTATAATTCAAAATCGGACCTTTTCTGAAAATGCCACTACGCAGCATCACAGTCCCTTGCGTCGCGCATCAGTAGGGGGAAGACTAGGGACAACCGGCCTGCATTCCAGAGCCCAGCTCATCTGGGACTAAACCCATGAAAGCTGTTTCAAGGAGGCTGAGGATCAGCCATTAATGACTCTTTCGAACTTTGATTAAAGCTCCATTCTCATGAACACCGCATGCTGTACAAAGGAATTCGAAATAGAACTTGAAAAACAAACAGCCAGGAAAGAAGTAAATCATAGGAGGAACCATAAATTAAACAAAAACACAACCAAAAACCTTCTTTCTTCTTTTTTTCCCCTCCCGACCCTGAGGAGAGTGCGCCATCTAGTGGGAACTCCTGGTAAACGCGATCTTCTTTCCAGGGCTTCCCGTGTTCAGACGTGTTTTCCTCATCACCGCTGTTGTTGTTTTAACAATCTGTACGGGAGGATCCTTATGCAGAGTCTTACAAATCCTGCTCCCACGCGGCTCAGCGACAGGACCTCACGTCTGTACCTTGTACATCCCCCAGTTAAGCAAGAGTGCTATCTGCTTGTTCTAGGTACCCTTCCAACTCCAGAAGCCGCAAAGTATTTTTAGGGGCATTTTTCACTGAAATAAACCTCCATAAATTTTCATATGAGACTTTGAAAACTTTTAGTTCCAAAAACAGAGTCAAATTTTAAAACACACACACACACACACACACACACACACACACACACACACACTTTTGTAGCTTTAACTCTAAAGCGTCATCTCCAATGTTTCCTTCCCCTTGGAGTTCAACGAGGTGAGGGCGGAGGATGCACCCGGAGCCTGCCGCCAGCTCCCTGTCACTGCTACGTGGGCTTTTCCTGTGTCCTGCAGATGGTGAGCGGGTATGAACAGAGAGGACAAAAGGTGCATCTGGAGGAAGCAGGCTCGCAAGTCTTTGCAGCATTGGCCTTAAGACCCAACATACTTCATGGACATCACCGCACCAGTTGCCCTGTGGCGTGGGCATTGATAACGAAAGGCCTGTTCCGACGGTCTATTTAACAGAGATAGCGACACCTTTTTAAAGAGAATCAGATCAGTAGATGTGACAGTAGCCACAGTCCTCTTCACAACAGTATGTGTCCAGACACTGATCTTTCCCGGATCTACTGAACGCTGATTTTAAGGAGGAAACTCGGAAGAGCCACCGATTGGTGATGAGTTAGAAAGGTAGCAACTTGAGATTCATACTGCTGACTGCAAACAAGCCAAATGATTTCAAAAATTACGGTCCTTAAGGCACATCCTTACCGAATAAAGATTAGACCCCAACCCGAACTCATGTATCAGACAAATAGGAACTCCTCGAGACTTGTCAGCACACGGTAAAGAGTGAGAAGACCCACACAGCACAACCAGCGTGATGTATGCCTTGTAACTTGCAAAACAGCTTGTTTTATTATGAAACATATGTACATATTATGTACATTCTCATTGTACAAATGTTCCAATTGATATTTTTATGAATCTGGAGTTGTGGTGTGTATTTTTTATTGAGGAATGTTGTTTTGTTCCCATTCGATATTTAGAATACAATTTAATAAAATAAACTCTTTGTTCAAGGGCCTTGAATGATTCATGATTTTCTGAGTTCTTTCCTGTTGGAGCTTCTCACAAAGCAACCCCTGACTGTTTGACTTTCTAAATAGCCTGAGTGATTCCAAACTCTCTTTAGCAAAGAGAGATGAATGCTACAACTGGACCTTAAGAAAGAAAAGCTTGTTTTCTCCCCCACGCTCATACACTTGGAGTGACGGGTCCAAACCTCAGAACCAGAAGTTCTACTGTTTCTTTGCCTGGCAGATTAGACTCTGCTCCTTTACTCTTCAGAGGTCTACGTCAAAATACTAAGCACACGTGTGCAAATGCACACAGACACACTCCCTAAACCAATTATCTGCTATCGACGTGGAGTTCTTGCTTGGAAGCAAGATTCAGAACACAGGAATCCACCAGACATTTCTCCCTCGAGCCTCCTCTTGAACCCCTGACCCAGGGGTTCCGATCTGATGCTTTTCCTCCCAGGGAGAACGTCTCCCACTGGAGATGCTCTGTGTAGCGAAACAAGGTCTAATTCCAGGGACTGTGTTTGTAGCGCGGCTGTTAGAGGCCATATTCTCTTTGGCACAAGCTTCTTTACAGTTCTGGGTTTGATTTCCTCCTTTATGAGACAAGAGGATTTGATTTAAAAAAAAAACAAAAAACATTTCTGTGCCCTAGGAACTTCAAATTTCCATTTTTTTTTTATGACTTTCATTTCTTTTTTTGTTTTCTTTTTTTTAAATGACTTTTAACTGAGCTCCCATGCTCCAGTACTGGTGTTTATTCTTCTGAATTTCTGTTGTTTGGGAGCAGAATAGACCCCTGAAGTCCTTCGTTTTAAATAAGACACAAACTTGATAAGGTCTTAACCTCTCGACCACTCTTCCCCATTCAACGTGATACACTGTACCTACACCCCTGGAGGTAATACCTTCAGAGAAGTGGGATGAGAGTAGTTTAGCATATCACGGTGAGTTAGCAAAGGGCAAAGTCATCCCATTGCCTGGCCCTGTGCCGCACCGGCAGTCCCACATCACAGCAGTGGCCGCCAGGGAGGCCGCCCCGCTGCCTCTCCGTCCCATTCCAGGAGCTCAGCGCCCATGAGATCCCATCACCGCTCCACACCCCTCACCTCTCCCATTGGCATCTCCACTCTGTAGCCCCACAAACTTCTCTACCTTGACGTCTTAACCAGCAAGACCCATTCTCCACCCAGCCCTGGATCTACCAGGGAGCTCGGGTCAGTGCGCCCAGCGCCCTCTTGCTCCCGTCTCCCACCTGCTTCTCTCCTGAAGGGGGCTGACTCTCCTCACTGTGTCCTTCTCCTTCTGATCCAAATCTGGACCCCCCTTCTCGGGGAGATGCATTGGATAGGGCAGGCGGCAGAAACGCACAGGACGCAAAGACATTCCACAGCTCACCCCCTTCACGGCTTCCTCTGCCCCCGTCCCATCCCGTGACCAAGACACCTGCATCCGAGCCAATGCTTTCTGCCTCCGGAGCAGAAAATGAGCTCTCCAGTTTATGCGTGTGCTGTGTCTTCATCCTTCATGCAATTTCATCGGTTACTAATGAATAACGATTGCCAAATAACACTTCCCATTATTTCAAGACTGCCAAAGGTTAGGAATGCATAACTCATGTTCTATCCAAAATACCTGAAGGAATATAAAAGTTTATAATGCACTAATCATTTAAATCTGATTTGACAACTAGGAAAACAGAAACACAGCTTCATACACGTACACAGACACATGCTCAAGCCCCAGCATTCGGTAATACGCTGTTACAATCTTGTTTCACTGAAGGTTGTAACCTAACAGCACTCAATTATTCCTCTGACTCACCACTTCTTCTCCAAAAAATAAGAAGAAAAGTTAAGACTGCTAAAATGCCATCACAACCGGAAGACAGAATTACTACATAGAAAACACGCAGTCACTTACCGGTGTGCATGTAAATTACTCAGGTGAAGTCCGTATTTTTCCTCAGCAGATAGTCCATCCATCAACAAGTAGAAAATGAGGAAATTGCTCTGGCCAAGCGGTTGTGAAACCAGTCTGGATTTCTCGAGCATATATGTATAAATTCTGGCTGGTTAAAGCAGAAACAAAAAGTGACCCCATTAAACGGCATTACTAGTTCCATTTCCATACATTTACACAAACTAATTAATTGCAAGAGATAATAAAACAGCCATTTTCAAACACAGGACTTTTGAAAAATATCTTTAGGCTCTATTTTTTAGAGCAGTTTTTAGGTTTGCAGAAAAATTTAGCAGAGAATCCTGAGAGCTCCAACGTATCCGGTCTCTCCTCGCCAATGCACGGTTTCCCCTTTAGTGACATCTTGCACGAGGGCAGTAAATTTGTGAAAACCAAGGACGCAACACTATTACTTCATTATTAACCAGTGTCTGTAAAAATATGTTGGTGTTCCCTTTTTGCGTTGTACACTCCATGGGTTTTAAGAAATCCGTGATACCACGTGTCCAACACAGGCTTATTTCGTTGCCCTAGAAGTCCCAGGCTCCACTACTCTCCCCACCTGCTTCCCTAACTCCGGACACCCACTGTTCCTCCATGTCTCCGTCCATTTACCTTTCCCAGCACGTTGTGCATTTAGAATCCTGCAGCATGTGAGCAGTGCAGGTTGCCATCATTTCTGTCCCTTTCACTCAAGAATATGTATTTAAGGTCTTCTTTGTCTTTTCACGGCTTGATCGTTTACTTCCTGTAGTCCATCATAGGCACACACGACGGCTCATTTATCTACTCACCTATTAAAGGACATCCTGGTTGCTTATAGTTTCGGCAATTATGAATAAAGCTGCTATAAACATTTGTGTCCACATGATGTGCGGACACAAGTTTTCCACTCAGTTGGGTAAACACCGAGGCATGTGATTCCTGGATCGTATGGGAAGACTATGTTTAGCTTTGTAAATACCACCAAACTGTCTTCCAAAGTGGCCGCACCATTTTGCATCCCCACCAGCAATTAACCAGGGTTCCTATTGCTCCACGTCCTCTGGCCAGTAATTAGTGTCATATGCGTTCTGAATTTCAAACATTCTAGTATTTTTGCAGTGGTATTTCCTTTTTGTCCTAACTCTCATTTCCTAGATCGCCTATAATGGGGACCATCTTTTCACATGCTTATTTATGTTCTGTTTGTGTGTCCTCTTTGGTGAGGTGTCTAGACATTTTGACCATTTTTTTTTTTTTTAAAGTGGGATGTTTGTTTTCCTGTTGCTGAGTACTAATAGCTTATCGCAACTTTTGGCTAACAGTCTTTTATCCGTTGTGTTTTTGCCAATATTTTCTCCTTACCTGGGGTTCATCATTTCATTCTCTTCACAGTGTCCTGCACTGAACAGTTGTTTTTAACTTTAATGAAGTCCAGCTTACCAATTATTCCTTTCATGGGTTGTGTTTTAGTGTTGTATTGAAAAGGGATTGCCAAACACAAGGTCCCCTAACAAAAATTTATCTTATATTATCTTTTAAGAAGTTTTACAGTTTTGTTTTTGCAGTTAGATTTATGATCCATTTCGAGTCATCTTTTTTTTTTTTTTTGCATGTGAATGTTGTGCTGTTCTCACATAAACTATTGAAATGATCATTTCTCCATTGAATTACCTTTGTTCCTTTGTTAAAGACCAGTTAACTGCATTATGTGGATCTGTTTCTGGTCTCTCTGTTCTTTCCCGTTCTAACGTCTGTTCTTTCACCAGCTCCGCACTGTCCTGATCCCGACAATTTTAGAGTACGTCTTGAAGCTGGGTAGCACCAGCTCTTCAACTTTGTCTCCTCTTTAAATTGAAGTTGTGTTGCCTATTCTGGATCTTTTAACTCTCCATATAAACATTATGTTAATATCCACAAAGTACTGCTGGAATTTCTATTAGGATAGTGTTGAACTTATAGATCAAATTAAGAAAAAATGGATATCTTAACGATATGAAGCCTTCTTATCCATGAACTTTGAATATTTCTCCCTCTGTTTAGATCTTCTTTGATTTTTTTTAACCAGAGTTTTATAGTTTTCCTTATAAAGATCTTATAAATATTTTGTTAGATTTGTACCTAAATAGTTCATTTTTTGGTGGTGGTGAAAATAATACATTTCTAATGTCAAATTCTAATCATTCATTGCTGATATACAGGAAAGCAACTGACTTTTGCATATTAATCATGTATCCTGAATTGCTGGCTTACTAGTTCTAGGACATTTTTGTTGTTGTGATTCTTTCCAAATTTCTACAGAGATAATCATGTCATCTGTGAACAAAGACAGTTTTATTTCTTTCTTTCTACTCTGTATATATACATATTCTTTTCTTGTCTTACTGCATAAGCTAGGACTTCTAGTACAACGCTGAAAACAAGTGGTGAGAGGGACAGTCTTACCTTGTTCTTGACCCAACATTGAACTTTTGTGTGCAAACATAATCTGACACAAAACATGTCCTTGGGTATAACAACAAAAACACCCAAAAAAGTTTTAGAATTTTCTTCATTTTGTGTAATTTGAAAGCACAAGTCATACAGCTATGGAATATATATGTGTGTGTGTGTGTGTGTGTGTGTGTGTAATTACAAAATATTCTGCTATAGACCCCAGCAAGTATTACTATTGACCAGATCAGAAGTGTATAGGGCCCCATTATAGAAAAAACAAAAACATAGACAATAGTTTCTCACTGTTGCAAACACTGGAAGCAACCCACTGCAGGAAAGGCACACATGACTTGAATCTATGCAGATGCAATTTAATATAGAGAAGGTATATTGGGAAAATTTTAAGACCTATACTGAAATCATATAAAGGAGCCAAGTTACGGCTTCTAGCCTGATGGTAGATAATGAAACAGATGCTTTGATAATAAGATTTGTATCTCAACTAAGGAATAAGACAGATGATGTGTTTATTTAGTTTTTTAAAGATTTTATTTATTTATTGAAGAGAGAGATAATGAGAGAAAAGGAGAGCATGAGAAGGGGGAGAGGGTTAGAAGGAGAAGCAGACTCTCTGCTAAGCAGGGAGCCCAATGAAGGACTCAATCCTGGGACTCCAGAATCATGACCTGATCCGAAGGCCGTCACTTAACCAACTGAGTCCCCCAGGTGCCTGGTGACATGTGTGTAAAGTGGCACATGCCCAGGATGAACAGTGTCTAGCCATCTTGTGATTTTTGTGAACTCACATATACTGTAGCAGAACACCTAAATTCATTATTTGAGGTTTTCATCTTTTAACATTACAAAAATACAAACGAAAACAACCCGTCAGGAGAATATGCCGTTGACCTCTTTTTTCACAGAAGCTGAGCAATGACCAGAGGATAAAGGATGGGAATCACAAGCCTGATTTCGCTTCCAAGATAGGACTAGCAAGACAGAAATTACTGTCCATCAACACTTATGGTTAAATGTCTGACAGGCTGAAAATTCTAGTTTTTCTGGAGTGTTTTTTTACTTGTAAAACAGTAAATGATTAAGCGTTCCAATTTCAAATGCAACTGTGAATTATCTGAAGTAAGGATCCATGGTCAATAAATAAATAATTTTTGATCAAAAGGTGGCAGTTCCTTGGAAGCCAAATGGACAAAACTATACCCTACATTTGAACTAGAAACGTCACCTTGTGTAATGAGTCTGCCAATAATTATTCTCCAAAAGCAAACATGTGAAGTCTCCCAGTGTTGGTTTCATATAGCAAATCTACTGGAAAAAATGGAACCACTAATATGTGCTTCCCTCTGGTAAAATTCATTAAGTGGTCCATTCAGCCCATCATAATGATTATCAGTGCCAAAAGAACCCAAAAAACCCAAAACCTCAAAATTAATACTATTAAGAAAAGTCGTCTTACTAAAAACCTTTTAGAAAAGTTGTTGTAAGTGCATAAACAAAGTCTCTTTCAAAATAATTCCTTTAATTAGTTGCCCAAAGGTGATGCTAAAATTAGAAGGGGGTATTATAGTTTCTTTCCCATCCCTCCTTGAGTATGAAATCAGGTGAGAATTTCAAGGAGAGTTCTTAATTACTACACTTTCTTTCCTCTCTTTTTTTTCTTTCTTAAGCAAATTATTTGCTGAAAACATTTTCCATATCATTAATAACATAAACCCTGTTCAAGAGAATGTTTTCTAAAATCCCATTGGAAATAAACTACAAAGGCTGTTCCTACGCATGGTTTTTCAGCCATCAGCCACGGAAGTACTGACAGGGAATGGAGAGCTGAAGTTGTCTTCTGACCATCACGCTCTATATTCGGAGAAAAGGCTGATCCCACGCCCATTTGTCCCAGCCAAAGTCCAAGCTTCCTTTAGAACAGCATTCAAAACTAATCAAATTCCACATCATAGAGTGACTTCAATACCTTTAATCTAAATTCAAAAACAGTGTAATTAGTAATCATCCCAGGCAGCTCATCTCCCGCAGTGAATAAAATTGCTGTGGGTTAGCGGGATTCTGATCAGTAGGATTTTGAAAAAAAAAAAAAAGAAAAAAAAAAAAAAACTTAAAGGAGCTTTTAGCTAGAAGAAAACACAAAACAACCAGAAATTTAAATTTCTGTGAGACTCTAATATTCTTCCAAATGGAGAAAATGCCAGCTTTTCTGCTGTGTCTGAAATTACAGTGAAATAAAGGAAGGAAAATGATAGGTATGGAGTTGAGGTTTGACTCATTCATGTAAATGTCCACACAGAAGGAAATGGCTAACTGTTTTTATTGGTTTTGGTTTTTGTTTTGTTTTGTTTTGTTTTTTGACTTCTCAAGACCTCCTGTATGCTTTAAAAGATGTCTTATTTCAGGAATATTCCTGACTAGAAATAGCTCTGTGATCCTCTGTCTTTCTGGAAATCTACATATGAGTGTGCTGCTCAGAAAGTTCTGGCACTGTAAAGACATACATGTTCACAGATTATATAGGACATAATATGCCGTAAAAGTATTTTACAGACATATTACTTTTTCTTCAATTATAAAAGAAAATGGAAGAAATAAATCTCCTCTCCTTCAAGAAAGACAAATAAATACCTTCATGGCCCTTCCCTTTGCCTTCGAGAAATTTCCAGCACTCACTGCCACTGCCTCACTCTTCTCCTTAGAAATCATGACCAGTTGGGATCTCTTCCCAGAGCCCCATCATGTCTTCAATTAGAAGTTACCCAAAAGCACACCGTTGCTTAATTAATATATCCAAATATTCTCTTTTTCACTCTTACGTAGTTCTTTTGACTTCATTATCCCAGACTAACACAAGGGGCCGTACGAGGGAAGGTGCCTCAAGGAGGATCCCAAGGGTGACTCCGGGTCCTGAATGGGACATTGCCAATCTCCACCTTCCCTGAACTTCGATGTCCCCACACTAATGTGGGGATGGAGAGACAGAAAGGCCCCAGGCTTCCTCTGGCCTCCAAGAGGAAGGGACCACCATTCAATGCACTTGCGTGGACCAGGCCCTGAGCCGGGGGCGTTCGGACGTTGGCCTCCTTTAAATTCTGTTGTCAGCCTTTTCATGTTGAAACCCAACTGGCTTATCGCCACTAAAAGATGCTGCTTCTCAAAGAAGGTGAGATGAATTAACGCCCTGTGGAACTTCTAAAAAAAATCTGATCGAGAGGACAAAACTAAGGATGACTGATGATGCTAATAATGGAGATGAAGAAGATTATCCAAAAATACCCACAAGCGAAAGCCCTAATAGATTTTCCATCCCATCCATGTGCTGTAACTGTAAGCTAAGTTTCCTAAGTAGATAACATAGCCCTGGCATATGCATTGGGAGGCACTTCTGGTTGTTAGGAAATTTCAGTTTCTGCTTAAACAGATGTGGCGTCCCCAGGCACAGGTGAGTCAGAAGCCCAGTACCCTCCCTTCCCACATGCGGGCTCTGCACCTGCCTCCCTCCGCAGACCTTCTACACACGGCCACTTTACCAATCCCCACGGAACAGAGTGGCACTAAGGATGCATAATATGGTTCTATTCTTGCCATATACAGTCTGTTATTACGAAGAGGAATTGGCTCTAATTAAAAAAAAAAAAAAAAAAGCCCAGAGTTCAATATTGATAGCTTTCTAATCTATTTACGCTCTCAGTAATTTGTGTTTTTTGTGGACATGAGTGAGTCCCTGATGGCTTTACACAATTTCCTCCCTGACGTGAAGAATGGTGACCTCATCGTACTGACGCTTCACATGCATTCCTTAGCCTTATTGGTCCTACAAATACTTAGCAAGGCCTTGCTCTACTCTGCACCGGGCAGACCAGATCCGCACCACCAATGGGCTTATACCCCAATAGGAGACACAGACAGCAACCGACCCAACAAATCATGAAGAGGACACTTCCAGATTTTGACAAGTGCTATAGAAGAAATAAGTAAGGAGACAGATCTAGGGATCCAGGGTCACCTTCGAATGAGTTTGGGGAAGAAAGAGAGGTTTCTCTGAAGAAGTGACCTGCACTGAACCCAGGACAGTGAGAGCTGCCTGCCCATTCCAGGAGAAGAGGTAAGCCTCCTCCAGACAGCAGAGAGCGAAAACCAAGCCTTGGCCTCATGTAAGCGAGGAACTTAAAAAGTCTGGCGAGGCTGGAGAACATGGACCAGGTGGGGTGGGGGGACAGGGGAGGTCGGGGAGGACGCAGGCACAGGGGGCTGTGAGGGCTGCAGTGTGCAAGAACAGGGAACTGGTCCTGGGCTTGACATACTGATGAGGGCGGCGAGGGGCTCTGCGGATTGAGAGGGGGAATGGTTGAGGCATAGCCTGACAGCAGTGGCTGATTTCCATTTCCACAGAGCTACACAGCATGCTATCTTCTAATTAACATTCATGAAGGTAAATGAGGCAATGACTTAGGAAAAAGAATTAGTCTGAACACCACAAAATGGGTTCGGTTTATCTCTTGGAGGGAAGGGTGTTCCAAACAAGGCTAAATTCATAAAACAGGGGAACACAGGACCTCAGGGGAGCCTTCAAGGCCACAGGAGCCGGAGAAGCAGGGCTTCTCCTCAGTTCACTGGACCAGAGGACATTCTGACTGGTGAGCCAGCCAAGGGCTCCAATGCAGTACAACTGGGCAGTAGTGACGGGTCCAGAGACACAGCCAGGAATCCCAAGGGGGGTGTCAGAAATGGGGTGAATGTCCACAATGTCCCCAATCGCCAAACTGTGGAAGGAGCCGGGATGCCCTTCCACAGATGAATGGATAAGGAGATGTGGTCCATCCGCACAATGGAGGATGCTCAGCCAGCAGAAGGGGGGAATATCCAGCATTTGCATCGACGTGGATGGCCCTGGGGGGGATTATGCTGAGCGAAGCAAGTTAAGAAGAGAAAGACAATTATCATCTGGTTTCTCTCATACGTGGAGCATAAGGCATAGTGTGGAGGACCACAGGGAAGGGAGGGAAGACTGAACGGGAAGAAATCAGAAAGGGAGACAAACCATGAGAGACTCTGGACTCTGGGAACAAAACGGAGGTCACAGAAGGGAGGGGCGGGAGGAGAGGGGACTGGGTGATGTATTACGGAGGACACGTGTGGGCTGAGCACGGGGCGTCACACACAGTCACAACAAAACTTGGGATGCACCCCAAGCTGGCTAATGATCCTTCTAAAAAAGAGAGAAAAGAAAAGAAATGGGGTGAGGCAGGAAGGGGCCGGCATATCTGACTTCTCTTACAGTGACCACCTGAGCCCACAGGCTGCTGAGCCCTGGGAGAGCCCGGACGCAAGCCAACATGCAGTCATGTCGGTTTATGCCGGGATATAAGTGACCAACGACTGTCGGGGAAGACAGTTGGGACTATTGGCAAAATGAGAAGTCAATGTTACAGGGAACTAAAATACGTCAACGTGAAACCAAACAGTACATTGTAAAGAACGTGTTTATATGGACCCTGTAGAAGAAAGCATCAGAAATACATAAAAGCTTATTTCCGAAGAAATCATAATAGGAAAATAATTTGACTTCATGCCCATATAATAAATATTAAAAAATTTAAAAAAAAAAAGTCGCCTCAGTCTGCAAAGACTTCAGGACAGCAGCTTCCAAGGTTTGAAGTTTTAGCTCATAGTCCTCATATCAGACAGCCTGATAACTTCCAAAACCACAGCTCATTTTGTTATTGTTATGAGCGCACAATCCCACAGTCAAGCTGTTAGGAACACTCCGTCAACATCACAGAAAAGGAGACAACATTATGACCTAACAAAGTATCCCGTGGGGAGCTGGGTTTATCCTGGATCGGGGGAACGTTCTGGTTTTGCATGTCTCGTTGCCACAGGAGGTCTGCACCTCACCGCACCACCTGCAAAGGGCGCCGGCCCAGCCTGCTCGCTGAGCTGAGCACAGGGGTGAGGGGTGGCGTACACACTACGGGTTCACAAACACCGTCGTGGCTCTGCCCGCCCTCCCCGCGGTGAGGGGCGCTACAGCAAGCCCTTCGCAGCCTCCACTGTAAGACTTCAAAAGTAGTTTCTCCCCAACGAAGTGAAACAAGGCTTAAAGGAATATGCGAGAGCGTGGTCTGGTGTCGAGTTTTCCTGTTGGGAGAAGAGTCTAAGGGACATCCGCCCGACGTCCACGCACAGATCCAGCCCGGGAGCCCTCCGTGCTGCGCCAAGTGTCCTTGCGGAAGGATGCTCTGTGATGGGGCACCTGGGGTTCCAAACACTGCAGAGGTCTCTACCACATAGATCTGAATACTTAGAGACAACAAAACGGTCCCCTGGGGAAAAGACTGAAAGGACACTGCCTTATCTTATGTCACAACCTTGCACATACTCAGAGCCTTAATACATTAAAGGACCTTCAAAAGACCAGATATGATCTTCCCACCATTAATTTCATAAGTGCACCTAAGCCCTGAAAACGCCTCTACACTCTTAGATGAAAAGTACAAGTCCTTAGGGATTCAAGTCTGCAAGTTACCTCAGAGTCCCGAGCGACAGGTACTGGCTGAATGCAAGCTCATCACTGTCGGCAGAGGTTTCCTACTACTTGCACACTACAGACTCACCTATGGGGTTATGGTAAGAGGTTCTAGACGTCGGTCCGTCCTGAGGGTGCTGGCACGGGCACCGGGGAACTCAGAACAATGACATTGTTAAATAAATAATCAGATGGGGGAAGTGTTGGGCTGAAAGCCAGACGAGAATGTTCTTTATTAATTAAATTTTCTTCAAAATAAACAGTCCCCACTTTTCTATAGCCGTTATTTCATAAAACTGAGCCTCATATTTTCTATCATAATTCATGGCTGCATCCCTGATTAGGGAGCTGGCATTAAGTTATAACCGTAGGAGCAACAGTATCTATAAAGAGAACATGCCTCTCTCAACCTTAAAATTAGTAAGAGAATACTCTGTCCAAGACACCCATCGCCACTATTTTAGAAAAGTGGATAATTTAAGGGAAACTCTAGAGCACCACAAAGTACAAAATCAACCTGTAACCTACATTCACTTGACCTAGTTTGAGGTGTAAAAATCTTACTCAAGTTTGGTTTATTATTTTAGGGAACACTTAAAATTCAGAAGCCTCTTCCAGGAGACCCATTTGGATAACTCAGCTCTCCTGAAAAACTGTGTGTAAAAGTAGTTTAAATGATTATCTCTTTTGTTTTTCCTTCACAAAAGGAGCCTGGAGATCAGCAGAGATTATCAAAGGTATCCACCGGCCTGAGCCTCCTCTAGTGTTCGGTGCCTCTTTTTGGGGGGTAACGAAGAAGTTCCAAACTGAAAATTAGTTTGAGAGGTCAAGATAATGCAACAGATCCCCCTTATTCTCTGTGGCGTCCCACATTGTGTCCCACAAATGACATGCCTAAGTGCCAACCTGAGGGCCCAGGGACGTGACGTGACGGAGCAGGGAAGCAGCAGATGTACTCATGGTAGGATGAGGCCACGCCGTAGGGCAAGAGCTTCTAGATCGGCACAGTCCCCCCCCCCCACCCCCCAAATCCTACTTCACTCATTCACCCAGTCCGCCTGCTCTCTGTGGTTTCCCCTTTCCATTTTACAAATTGACCTTAGTCCATGTGGTTTGATCAAGGTCATGGGTGCATGGGTTGGGCCTTGGACCCAGGACTTCTGGAGTCTGAGCTCTGTGCAGAATCTGAGGCTCCTCTATAGTCCTGCATACTTCTTGCCCTCTGCTCGAGCGACTCCCACAGGCTCAACTGGCCCTTTACTCACTTACTCACTTGACACTGAACGTTGACTCTACCCGACCTTGTGCAAGACCCTCATCTGCCCTTTGGTGATGAAGAGATGCAGACAGACAAGTGGACGCAGACAGGCGAGGTCCAGCTCCCTGACTATCTGGCAAGCCTTTAAGGGCAGGACCCGGTCCAATGCACGGTTGAGCCAACGCTTCACACAACAGGATGCGCGTGTAAGTGGCCGGTGAAACACAAAATGGGCTTTTTAAGAAAAGAAGTAGTCGTGCTGGAGCTGGACAGGTCCTATGTGACCGGTGTTTGTCAGGAGGGAGACACGGGCACAGACCCCGTGACAAGTGAGGCTGAGACCTGAGCATTACAGCTACCAGCCCATGAGCCCCAAATTTGGCAGCACCCATTGGAGGCTGCAAGAGGCCAGGAGGATGGTCCCATTGGGACATCCAGGACAGTGCCGTCCTGCTGATCCAGACTTCTGCTCCAAGCCAGCGAGCTTGTAGCGCTTTGTCAGAGTGGGTCTCGCATGCTCCTACACTCCACAGAATTTCCATGTGGGGTCTTTCTTCTAGGGGACAATCCGTGCCATCCAGTCCCTCTGCTGGGCACAGGAACTCTGGTCACATTACCAGGAGCTTCCTGGGTGGACTTGGGGAACTTGGGGCCTTCCCCGCTTCTCCAGAACGATGCCGCAGAAGTCCTGTGGAGGCTGTTACGGGCGTGTGAGGGGTCTGCGCCTTGGCCGCGCTGGGGTGGCCGGGGCCTGGGGAGAGGGCACGGTGGGGGCCTCCCCAGGAAGTCGCTGGGAAGGTCTCAAGATTCTCTCTGGGACATCTGAGCAGAGCTCCCGCACAGGTCCTCGTTCTCTCTGGGACATCTGAGCAGAGCTTCCGTACAGATCCTCGTTCTCTCTGGGACATCTGAGCAGAGCTCCCGCACAGGTCCTCGTTCTCTCTGGGACATCTGAGCAGAGCTCCCGCACAG